>NC_039279.1:1073783-1373783 GCF_003368295.1 Carassius auratus | reverse complement strand
TCTTCTCTCCAGTGTTCTGAACAATCCCTGCTCTCATTTCAGATGCTGATTTGATAAACAGAGTCTGTCTGAATATTAGGGACCTGAAAGTGTTGTTTATTTCGACTGCATCTGAACGTGTGTGAATGTCATGATAGTTTTCCAGCCGCACCTCCGCTCTCAGGTGTCTGCCTCTCCTGTGGCCTCCTCTCCAGGGCTCGAACTCTGGCCTGCGAGCGCTGGATGAAACCAGGCCGTCTGATCGCTAAAGCCTCCTGCACACACAGCAGCTTTCAATAAAGAACCAGAAGAGCTGTTCGACTCAAAGTTGAGATTTAAAATCTGACTCAGAAATCAAGATGTTCAAAGCTGTGTCAGTAAAATCACAAATTAGATTTCTTTGACATTGAATTATTTCACTTAGACAGTAACAAGTTAAATGGAAATATAATGGAGTCTTTAAGATAGCAGCTGTGTTTGGAACATGGTTTTTAAAATACAAATGTATTTAGCAAGGAAAGAGATTAATGCCTAGAACACACACACACACACACACACACACAAATGGACAAGCAAAAACTTTCTCCTGGGTAAAAAAAAAAAAAAAAACATTCAAATTTTTACTGAAGTAAAAAGTATATTATTAAAATATTATATGGATTGTGGATTATTAAGCATACATTTATTGATGAATTAATTTTTAACATACAAATTATAAATGGAAAGTAAGGTGAGATTAACACTTGAAAATATTTATATATATATATATATATATATATTCTGCAAATTATAAAAAATAAATTAAATAAATAAATGATTTTAAAAATCCTAAAATCCTTAACTACCCTGAAATGTACAAAATCAAGATCAAAATCCATTTAAGTAAATAATTGCCGTTTTACATTCGAAAAACATTTTCTTTTAGAGGTAGGGTTAAGCTTGAGTTGGTTCACAGTAATTATAAATGGCTTCATTTGTAGACATCTATTTTATGTCCTGGTTTACATCACAACTAATATTATTTTGGTGCAGAAGTACCTGCAAACAACAGAAGAGAGAAGAGTAACTCACGCTAAGAGACAGTGGAGCCAAAGCAGTTTCACTGAGGTCATTCTCGGACTCAAATGGGACAAAATCCACACATTGTTCTTCTGGACATGTTTTGTCCTTTCCATTAGCACCAGCAGCCTCTTCTTTGAGCTCTCTGTGTTCACTTTGCCCTCTAACCTCTGTTAAACTCACTGATAAAGAGAACAATATTCGGTCATGACACCTCAAGGGTATAGGCAGATATTCTGCAGCTCACGAATGGAAGAAAAACTCCAACTGTGCACTAATGCCAGCATGTCCAGAGTGTAAAGACATCAATCTCTGTCTGTCGTCTATATAAAATGCTAAAAGTCAATGTGTTTCAAGTGAAGTTTGTGTTTGAGGATGCCAAAGGTCAGGAGAGATCAGGTGCACCTGCTGTTGCTGTGTGGGATGTAGTTGGTTTCTGCTGGGCCCGTAGCTTTATGTTGGCGATAACCGCAGCGGCGTTCAGGGCCAGGACGGCGTCTGCGCTCAGATCAGCCGAGTTATCTGAGAACAAAGAGACTGTGCATCATCCAGAGTCTCTACTAGGCCTGAAACACACTGCACAAACAAGTGTCAGAACGCAAACGCTTCTGGCTATGCAAGCTAGATTTTTTCATTCTAGGGAAAAACCCTATAAATGTCCTAAAAAATTAAAATGAACAAAGCATAAGCATATCAAGTAAATAGCTTTTTTTTTTTTCATGTAAAAATTCTATGTGTTTACTTTCAGAGGTGTGAATTAGAACAAACTATAAATGACTTTATCTGAAACAATATTCATCTCTGATCTGAATGTCCTCAGATAAATAAACCTGTGTGTATGCATGTATTTCGGTCGCTGTCAGATTTCTTTCTGTGTGTAGCAGCTCTAAATTCCCACGGAAGCTCAAAAACCGCTATTGAAAGCAGGGTAGAAATAGATTATGCATGCAAAGGGATGTGTGGGAAAATGAAAAGATGAGAACACGCAAGACCGAAAGAGAGAGACAGCAGAGAAATCTCTCATTTCAGGGCCGTCCACCGCTACCGTGTGTATCTGCCGTGAAAAGCTTCAATTAAAAACCTCCGGTCTCTCACACGATCATACTCATCCATTATACATCAAAGCAGCACAGCGCGGCCTCGGCCTGCAGTATGTTCTTGTACATCTACCGCCGGATATCCAGAGGTTCTGCTATTACCTGCTGCTTTTAGTAGCGTGAGAGGTTTGATTGCTGCAATCGGTTCCTTTCGATCCCGCTCCAATCCCTCTTTCCTTGCTCTCCCGTCCTCTCCACTGGAGGCTGAGCATCTTCTTGCTTCGCTGCTGCTGGAACTAACAAGGTCAATATTTGTCTTCTGGGAAGCAGGAGAGATCTTGTTGTGAAACGCTGGATGTGTAACTGCTTCAGTGCTGTTAAACAAGCTTGCGTCGCAGCTGAGAGGCCTTCGAGGTGGCTTGTATTTTGGGGTGTTTTTCTCCCCTGCTGTGCTGCTAGTATTTAGGTTGTTAAGGCATAGAGACAGGCTAGATCTGTGCTGGGACCTGGCTCCTGGCTTTAAAGATATAGTGAGGGTTTGGTTTAATGGTGAGGGATTGACTTTAGACTCATCGGTTAACTGGGCTTGGTTGATTCCTTCAGTGTAGCTGTGTCTGTATTGTGCTGGACTGAAACGCTCTCTCTGTTCGGTCATTTTCACAATGGTTGCCTTTCTCCTCAGTACCACGCCGTGGTCGATCTCTTCATGATCAGAGCCAGAGGTCGAGACGATGGGCCGGCTGGAGGTGCTTTTCGTCCTCTGTTCGATGACTTTGACCACTAAGGCTTTTCTTCGTCCACCGGCGAGGTCATTCATCGTCGGACACAAAGGCTTGGAAATCTGTGTGACCTTCCTGGAAGTGATAGTGATGGATGATATTGAGGAGCTGGAGGAGTCCGGTGCACTTCCACGCCTGCGTGTGGGATCTCTCAACACGGGATGAGGTCCAGCATGGCCAGTGTCCATCTCGGCTTTCGGATCCCTGGCTTGTGGTCCATTTTGTCCTCCCTCGGAGCTCACAGATCCTGGAGCCTGGAAGCAAACAAATGAAATCTCTTGAATTGTGCTCTGTGTGGATGAAAGAGGTCTTTTCTGCCTTTTTTCTGCACGCACAGCGATTCTTTCGGAATCCACGTTGTAACAGCTCGCATCATTCGGAACTGGTGCATTCCACCGTTTCCATAGCAACCATATCAGTTTTGGGGGCAATTCGGTTAAGTCGGGATTCGAGGCACTTCTTTATTATATTAGGAGAATCACAGAAGTTTTTTAATCTTTTAAAAAGAAATGCCTTACTTTCAAAGAGCCTGAATGGATAAAATAGAGATTTGTGCATATGAACATGGCCCCATGGAATGACACTCATAGCCAATTTAACTATAACTTTAAATATTTCATTTCAATGTCTGAGCGTAAAATTGGATGTTTAAACTATAAAAAAAATGTAAATGTATATGATTCGATATATCGGTACAAATCTAATAGATATAAGACCAGAAACATGCATTAAGAAATGTAATAATTTTGAATTTCATGTTGTCTTTAGAGAGAAAAACAGTAAAAACTACAGCAAAAAGACAGAATAAAACTGTTTTAAAAAACTTTGATATCAAAGGTCTTTCCTGACTATAAAGAGGTCAGTATCTGATGTATGATCTGTATTATTTTTTACTTAACTTTCTTAAGAATTATTTTAGGAATACAAAATATTATTTTTTCTTATCTTTTTCTTCTTATCTGATGTATATATATCAAAGTACCTTCACTTTGCTGTTGTACCTCCAACTAGCATTCATAACCAATATTACTTCTGCAATATTTAATATTTGAGTGTAAAGCTGTATTTTTAAATAGAAAAAGCATAGGAGAGAGCTTGATTTTATACGTCTGTATAAATCCAATTGATATACGACCAGGAACATGCATTAAGAAAGAACAGAGTCAGTTGTGGTTTTATTTTGTCTTAGAAAAAAGGGAGCATTTCTGTAGATAGAACAGTTTATTCTTTCTTCAGCCCCACAGTTTCCCATCGGGGGGCATAAAATGGTAAAAAGTTAAACAGAAGGACAGAATAAAATAAGAGAGATGCAGAAAAGCTGCCTGCAGCAAATATCAAGCAGCACATCAACAGACACAGAAAGAGATTTAGTATTTAGAGAACACGTTTATCTGATAGAAACGATACATACAGTGTTCACTTGTGTGTAGGTCATCTGGAATTCTGCATGTAACTGATTACGAGATGCTTTTAAAGAGCGTTTACAGTTTTTCTAAATGAAAGACTGCTGAGGAACAGAAGCACAGCGCAGAAAAACGATTTGTTTAGTTCTTCATGAACATTACCACTTCAGATCTGCACAACTTACACTATACTTACATTTACATTTATTCATTTAGCAGATGCTTTTATCCAGTGTCTTACAAATGAGGACAATGAAACCAATCAAAATCAACAAAAGAGCAATGAAATATAAGTCTATAACAAGTCTCAGTTAGCTTAACACAGTACACATAGCAAGGTTTTTTTTTTTTAAATATAATAAATAAAAAGAAAACAGATAGAACAGAAAAAGAATAATATAGATAATAATCAGAAATGTTTCTTGAGTTCAAATCAGCATCAAGATCATGTGACACTGAAGACGATGAACTGAAATGATGCTGAAAAATCAGCTTTGATCACAGCAATAAATTACATTTTAAAATATATTACAAAAAAGCAGTTATTTCGAATGGCAATAATAATTAAATATTTTACTATATTGACTGTACTTTTGAACAAATAATTGGATCCTTGGTGAGCAGAAGAGACCTCCGTAAAACAGTTTGAACCTGAATGTTTTAAAATGATTTAAACATTTTAAAAGAATAATGATAATACAAAAGTGCATTTGTACAAAATGAGAGTTAGTGAAAATATCCTTTGCCAACAAGGTTGGCTATTTGCACTCTATTGGCATTATTCAAAAAGTTTCTATTAAGAACAGCAAGGCTTTATGAACCATATAATCATACAAATCTATATTAGCAGTGTCTTTTGGGTCAATTTTGTATTTATAATATGTAGGGCAACAAACAGGCATCTCTCTCAACAGCGTGGAGAATATTTCATTTCAAAGCATCAGGCTCATACTTGGTGACATTTTCTGATTTGAAGCAAAATTACAACATAACTCATTTTTTGTGACCAAACATATTTCATTATTTCTGTTTTGGCTGTCAGAGACCCGAGATATAAAACATGAATAAATGCAATGGATTTCCTGGTGAGGTGCACACTTCAGAAACACAGTTCTGCAAGCTTTTTAGTTTGATTTATTTATTGTTCTGCAGTAGTTTGGGCTGGTGTCAAATTGACCAAAAACAGAAAGTGTATTGTATAATAATCATTTTTCTGAAAGGTGCATCATGCATAGTTTATGATACATGAGCTTGTTGAAACTTCAAGAACACCTTGAGTATTTCAGACAAACATACAGTATTTGAATGATTAATAATTAAGACACTGAGAACAAAACATAAAGCAAACTAGTCTCACCTGACGGAGGACGGAGGGTGTGTTTTCAGGTGTCCTCCAGTATCTGAAGCCAACAGGTTCAGGCCTCGCAGCTTCCCTGTCTGAATAAAACAAGAAAAGTCCACGTTGAGTAGCATTTTCCATGTTTTTCATCGAGAAATGGAACTTAAAGCCAATTAAAGAGTGTATTTGTGCGTGTAATATGAATCCAGTGGTGTTTCCTGCCACTCCTGTGTAAGGCCGATCTTCCTGGTGTGTGTGTTTACACTGTCAACAGAGGTCTGCTTAGACCTGAATCCCTTACAGGTGTCAGGAAGACAGAGATTTTAATCTGACAGTCGTGCGCCACCCGGCTCTGATGGACCATTCTCTGTCAGCGTTGTCATGGAGACACGGTCATGGCATCGTCTGACAGCTAAGGTGCAAGCTAACTATTTCTTGCAGTCGTTTTTTTAGCACTTCACACTGGCAGCTTAAACCTGACAGGCAGCTATTTTCCCAGCATGCTCCTGGTTCACGGGACATTGCGGCACGCACTCTTGTCAACCGCTCAGGTGTTGTGTGTCAGCCAGGTTCTGAATATCTTAGAACAGCAGATGACTGATAAAATAAATTATTATTAATATACTAATATTATTTGGAAACACAATGTGCACCCTTCAGTTTTCCACAAAAAAAAAAAAAAAAAAAAAATTAAGAACAAAAAGAAATTAAGACTGTAGTAAATACTCAATTTATTTTACAGTGAAATATTGCAATAGTAATATTACTCATTCATCATAATTTAATTTAGCAATAATAATAATAATACATTAAAATATAATAATAGCTGTAGTTATAATTGTATTTTATAACCATTGTTAATGTAATTATTAGTTTATAACCACACTGATTAAAAAATGTACTGTAAAATATCACTATTTAAATTTTCTCATTTTTTTATATTTTAGTAATAATAATAACTGAATGATTTTACAATACTAATACTACTACTACTTATAATAATAATAATAATAATAAACATAATTTTAAATCACAATCACAATTCTCATCTTAAAAATTTAAAAAAATGAAAAAGAGAGGCTGGAAGATTTATTTTCCCAACGCTTTTCTTTAATTCCCTTCAAAATCATGCAATTGTCTCCAGAATCAAAGCAGAATTCATCTCTTTTTCCATCACTTATTTTGGGATTCTGGCAACACAGTGTGATCCAGATTGACAGGCAGCAAGTGTCTGTCATTGACCCTTTGAATGAGAACCAGTCACTCATTCTGTGTTTACAACCAAATAACGGCCTTCACACACACACACACACACACACACACACACACACACACACACACACACACACACACACACACACACACACACACACACACTGATCAGCATGGCACTCATGTTTTGTCAGAGTCTCACACTATCTGGAGCTGGTCAGAAAAAAGAAATGAATTCCCAAAGAATTGTGTTGTAAAGACTTCTGGACGAGTAAGTGCTCCGTGTTCCTGCACCGCTGCCTCCTCCTCCTTCCCCTCGACTCGGTCCTGCTCTCACGGCTGTAATCACAGTGACGCTGCGCAGCATCATTATACGCTCGTCACCTGCTGACAGACCCCAGAGAAGAGATCCCTGCAGCAGCAGGAGCACTGAGAGGATGACAGCACTGAGGGAACCACCGCATGAGACTGAAAACCTGATCCTGCTCTGTTCCTGACTCCAAACAGTCTGCTTCTGAACTAAACCATCCGTTTCTGAGTCAAGACAGTCTTCCCTTGACTCCAAACAATCTGGCCCAGTGGCTCTAAACAATATGCACGACTAAAAACTCATATTTGACTATAGAAACTCTATAGACTACTGTAAACTCTTTATAAACTATAAAGAGATCAGAATTTGATGTATGTTTTTTGTGTTAATTGATTTATACTGAAGCACAATAATAAAAAAGAACTAACTAAGAGATAGAATATATAAATAATAAATATTATCTAACTTTTTCTGTCTTTCTTTATACTTTAAGAGTTACTTGGCCCATACAAGAGCCGGACAAAAATCTTCTTAACTGGCATTTTTCTTTTATTTTCTAACTAAGAAGATTTTGTATATCACCCAAAAAACTTCTTAATAAATGTCTTAAGTCTGTTCTTAAGACAAAACCTAAAATCTTGAAGTTGCAAAAAACTTTCAAGAACTTACAAGTTTTTTTTTCAGCTTTCAAATAGACACACATTCGAACATATATATTTGAATTTATATATATATATATATATATATATATATATATATATATATATATATATATATATATATATATATATATATATATATATATATATATATAAAATAAAAAATAATTAAGTAAATAATTAAGAAGTTTCCTTAGGAATTACATTTTTATTCTTGTTAGGAACACTTTTGTAAAAATCAAAGGCCTCTCAAAATTGCATAACCCTCTTTTCTACACCAATGGACATGAGGCAATTATACATAATGAATAGGGTATCCCTATTCGACCCAAATCCGAGTATCACAGAGTATCACAGAACACTGATTGTTTCATGTACTCATTCAATAATGCCATTTGTAAAAATATATTACCCCAAAAATCTTTCATAGTGCAACTTTAGAAACATTAATTATATACACAACTTGGATTTCTGCATGAAGCAATTCACTGAATTTACTGAAAACTGTATTTTATAACACCACTGAGTAAAGCTCAAACCTCCAAACATAATTCACTTGTTCAGAAATTGAATATGCTGTCTCAGTACGCACCATTTGGTCTTGGTCCTATAAGTTTGGCAGAAGTGCGGAGCAACACTGGAGTGATGGGAGACTTCAGTTTCTGCTAAAACAACACACACAGACATTAGATGTAGTTAAAGACTGATAACATCAATGTCCTGAAGTCTTTCCAAGCACGTGCCACTCTGTTTGATATCTTCTGATCTCATCAACGCCATTCAGACATTTCAAGTTTGGCTTAAAGGAATAATTCACCCAAAAATAAAAGAACATTTGCTGAAAAGGTATTCGCTGTCCAGTCATCTAAGAAGTAGGTGAGTTTTTTCTTGATCACAACAGATTTGGAGAAATATAGCATTCCATCACTTGCTCATCACTTGCTCCTCTTCACGCAGTGAATGGGTGCCGTCAGAAACAGAGTACAAACAGCTGTTAAAAACATGACAATAATCTACAAATAATGCACACAAGTTAACATTTTGCGATACCAAAAGCTGCGTGTTTGTAAAAGACAAATCCATAATTTTTAATATAGCAAACTGTTTTTTTTCGGGTAAAATATGAGTCCTCTAGCCATAATATTGCTTTCTCCAGTTAAAAAGTCATTTAGTCTGAATCAGGAGAGAAATATGCAGAGATCAAGCACCATTTAAAAGCAAAAACAGTCTAAGACAGGTCTTAACGAATATGCGGTGGATTTTGATGTGAGACGGCAACAGGAGATGGACTTTTTCACTGGAGGAAGTGATGTTTTAGTCAGAAGCAATGGTTTAAAGAAACATTTTAGTAATGGATTTGTTTCTTCTCTTCACAAAACATTAACTGATGGACTGGAGTGCTGTGGATTATTGTGATGTTTTAATCAGCTGTTTGGACTCTCATTCTGACGGCACCCATTCACTGCAGAGGATCCACTGTTGAGCAAGTGATGGAATGCTACATTTCTCCAAATCTGATGAACAAACAAAATCCTCTTGGATGGCCTGAAGGTGAGTAAATGATCAGTCAGTTACTTAAACTATTACTTTAAGTTTCCAAATACAGTGCCAATGAAGTTTAAACATAAAATGACTGAAGTGAAAAGACAGAGAGATTTGAGTATTCACAAATGCTTCTGGATTTGTTTCTCTCCTCAGGGCCCTGCGGCACTGTTGTGATCCTGTTGTTGGCTCAGATACGCTTGGATCTATTTGTTCCTAAATCTGTTCCGAGTGGATCCAAGCTCCTGCTGACAGAGTGGTTTTATTTTGACTTCGTGCAGCATCCAAACAGCCACTGAAGTTCACATACTTGGCAGTCTTACAAAGATTTCTCTCTTTCCCTCCTTTCAGTTTTCTCTTGCTCTCTCTCTCTTCCTGGCATCAGCTGGCACTAAGGTAAATCAGGTCTGAGAGCTCGGCTGTTCATTTCCGGTGAGAGTGATTGTTGTGTGGTGTACAGCGGTGGCAGAAAGTCTGGGACTCTGAAGGCTTTTATCTCTCAAGTCTGAATGACTCAATCAATCTGAACTTCTGGGCAAAAAAAAAAAGTTTTATACTATACACTCTGTGGGATACAGTGAAGCAGTCTTATGAAACGCTAACAGATCATTTTTTATTACATTTTTAATCTTATTTTCATTTAAAAACTGAAATGTAAAAAAAAAATGAAGGCTGAATCTAAATGATTTAGTGGATATCTGATAGTCGGATTACTATGCAAGAACAATTTTCCTCTCCAAAAAGAAGAGACGCCATTATCCATGGACACTTTAAAATGATTCAGAAAGTATTTAATAGCTCTCTGTCAGAGAACGTGATTGGGAACCACTGGGTTAGAGAAGTAACAGCACATCTCTCCCAAAAAGACATATGATTTGAGGAATCATTCAGCTCTCTATCCGTAAATATGAGCAGTAGTCAGTGATGATTGCTTTAGAAAGCACCATTAATGATTAAATATGTTAATACAGTAGTATAATGTTCTCACATGACCTCATTAAGTTGCATGTCTAATTCTGCAAGTAGCATCCAGGGGTGCATTTCCCAAAACCATAGTTGCTAACTAAGTTAGCAACTTTGTTGGTTGCAATGCAATTTCTCATTGCCAACCAACTAAGTTGCTTACAGGTTAGCAACTATGGTTTTGGGAAACGCACCCCTGTCTTGGAAATTTATTTTGAATTTTTTATAAAATTTTGAGCAAATATATCTTTAGACCAGGCTAATAAAATAATCTGGCAAATTAAATTAAAATAAAACAAGTAAATAAAAATAAAAAACATAAATAAACAACAAATAACTAATTAAAATATAATTAAAATACTTCAAATGCATTAGAACTCTTACAGCATTATTAATAATAATTTAAATATGTAAATAAATAAAATATATTAATGTACAATACATAAATAAAAACCAATATAATTCCACATAATTTTAAAATGCTTCCAATACATTAGAAAAATCTGAAAAGTTATAGTACACTACTCTGAACTTCCTGGTGTGACATCACTTTTCTTCTCTATTAGTCTTTCTTACCTGGCACCTGTTGTTGTTAGAGATGTCTGTCAGCATCACATGTCTTTGTATGGGTAACCAGCCGAAGCGAACCGGAGCGAGAGTGCAGAACTGAGCTCTTTCTCCAGCGGGAGCAGCTTTAATGTGAACAGACTCCAGGCTGCTCGAGGAGCGTTCACACACACTGGGACAGACGCTAGAGGTCTGACTCCTCCTGCAGAGAGAGGAATCATCAGGACACAGAGGGTTACTTCTCGCCGTCTCATTTGTGAGAACCGGCATCGAGACCGTCCCGTCCACAAACTGAGGTATTTGGTTCTGAAGTCGACGTGATTGGAGTCTCTCCAGCGTCTGAAGCCATTTGTCTGTCCTGCCACCCTCTATGCAGCTCAGTGGACGAGCTCTGCGAAGGGGCTCATTCACCTGCACCGCAGGGCCCTCGTAATAACCCTGTTCTCCAGGTCTCCTCCATGATGAGGACCTGCGAAGGAGACTCGTGCTGTTTTTACCAGCTGCACCATGGGACTGAAGTAGCTGCCGCCAGCCCTCAGGCTTCACATCCTCCATAACAAACTCTCTGAGAAAGACATTGAAAATTGATCTTAAAGGTATAGTTCAGCCAAAAACGAAAATGTGCTGTACGTTTACTCACATACAAGGCAAAACTATTTTGGTGAATTATTTTCTTGAGCAGAACAGTAAAGAAATTTTTAGCTGAAACTGTGATCCTTAGTGATTCATAAAATATTCTCCTGTTTTTGAGAATAAAAAAGCATATCAAGGAACTCAAAATTAATACCTGTGGCTTCTAATGATATATGTAGTGAAACGATTAGTCTGTGCAAGAAACTGACCATTATTTACAACATTACAACCTGTATTCCAGTGTTTCAGGCAAATGGGGAAATCTGATTCTTTTCCACAAACTGGTTCTTTTCATTTCAATGAACTGGTTCAGTTCAATCATTTATTTATGTAATCATGCAATGACGTAATAACATATACAAAATTATATTATGAAAGCATCAAATAATGATCTAAATGTCTAAAGCATATAGTGTCTTTATCAGCTCATCTTTTTGCATAAACCATGAGAAACCATAAAAATGTTCATTTCACCCCTTCATTCAAGGGAAGTAGAGCGTTGAACGAGATCATTCATCATCAAATAAACCGACATTTTGTCTCATTTCGAGTCAGATGTCTGAAAGTGAGTTATGATTGAGTGACTTGTAGATCTGTGCTGCTCAAGCCGTGAACTGGTTTAAAAGACTCAGTCCAATTTGGTGAACTGGTTCATTCGGTTCTCTAAAAAGAACCAGTTCAAAAGAATGGTTCATTGTGAACCGTACATCTCTTCGGACTGTTTACCCAAACTATGGATTATAGGAAATAATATTATAATGTTCAGTTTCTTGCACAGTCCGATCATTTTTTTTCAGAAGACACCAAAACACCTCTAAATTCTCTGAGCGGTTCAGATCTTTCTATTGCTTTTGCCAAACAGTTTCACAGATTTTTTTAAAAGGGACATCCTAATTGAGCTCAGACTGCTTAGTCAATACAATCCCACACAAACACACTTCAAATCTCCAATGCTCAACAAGTTGACATGATAGCATCCACGATTAGCAGAATACTTTACCTGCGTCACACGGCTCTGAAGAGGATGACACAACCTGACTTCAAGAGGCGATAGCACCGAGACAATCCCAGCTTTCCTTCCATGTCTCTTTCTCTTGTGGTGCGAAGAAGAGCCACTGGTGCCGTCTCCTCTCAGCCATGACTATAAATATGTGTGTTAGTCTGAACGAACAAAAGACTTACAGAACAACTTCTGTTTCACTGAAAGAGACATATGTGTGTGTGTGTGTGTGTGTGTGTGTGTGTGTGCTTGAAGCCAGCAAATACCCCGTTTTTCAACCTGGACATGTTGGCTTGGAGTTATTTTGTTTACTCCCAGAGATGCTTTTCACATTCATCTTGTGGTCACAAAGAACTGTTTAGTTTAACACAGATAACCTAAAGTGAAACAGCATTATCTTGATAAACTCCTCACTTCGTACCACTTGCATTTTCTTCTCTTTCAGTGTTTTTGAAAAAACTAACTAACATTTCTCAAAAATGCATAAATAGTGCAAAACTCACTGCCGCAATGGATTTTGTGGGTGGTGTTAATGAGCTAATGAGTGGGTTGTTGCTCACTTAGCCAAGTCAAAACCTCCAACTTTTACATTTCTGTGGTGTAATATTTTGGTCTCTAGATATGGCTCGGTTATCTCCTTCAAAAAAATTGATTGGATTGTTTCCAATTATCCACCAGGCAAGAAACTTTGAAAATCACCCAGAAAAGTAACAGCAAAACTTTGTTTAACAAGCTGCCAAAAATAAACAATCAATTAATGTCTTTAGCACAAACTTAGCATAGCAACATACTAAAAACAGGACACCAGTGCATAGCAACACACGAAAACCCCAAAAGGACAGCATAGCAACTGCACAGATGTCTATGTCAGTGAGTTTTTCACATGCACACAGAAAATCTTCAGAAACTGTGAAAATCAAAGTGAGATCTTAGTTAGAAGTGCATCGTGTAACACACAGGGAGCTGCTGCTGTCCCGTGGTTTGGAGCAGGACATGTGATTGCCTTCAGGCGATTAGCGCTTCAGGGAGTTGAATCAGATAATGAGGCTGTTCATGTTTCTGTCGGGACACCCACATGATCTCCCAAGTCCACAAAACACATCTACGGTGTGAGGACACATGTGAAATATTATTATAACGATGGACTATATGCACAGAGCGTTCTGAAGATATTTTCAGTGGTTTCTGTAACAACCCATCAGTTCTGCTGCATCAGGGTCATCTGCAAAGTTCAAAACAGCCCTTTGACTTGTAGGAAGGAGAAATCGCAAGTGAGAAATCTGTGAAGGTGCTGCTGTGTGTATTTTGACTGAAATGTTGTTGCAATCATTTTGTTTCTCAGTTTCTTAAAATAACAAGGCAGGAGATGTTTCTATGAGTGTCTCAAGAGTCTCTGACTATATACACAACAACATCAAGTGATGCTTCACTGGAAGGTTACGAGCTGGCTTTTCTTAATGCGGAAGATCTACAGAACACTCTGTGCAGAGTCCATTGTTTCTCTGACAAATAAATAACATTAATAGGTTTTGTTCAGTAACATTTTTTACTTCAGATGTTTTACTTCCCAAGTAAAAGACATATAAATTAATGTCTCAGTAATGTCTCCAACTGTTCTCAGATTTGTGACCCTGGAGCACAAAACCAGGCTTAAGTCTATGGGGTGTATTTGTAGCAATATCCAAAAAACATTGTATGGGTCAAAAATATAGATTTTTCTTTTATGCCAAAAATTATTCTGACATTAAGTAAAGATCATGTTCCATGAAAATATTTTGTAAATTTTATACCATAACTATATTAAAACGTAACTTTGGATTAGTAATATGCATTGCTAAGAACTTCATTTGGACAACTTCAAAGGTCATTTTCTCAGTATTTAGATTTGTTTGCACCCTCAGATTCCAGATTTTCAAATAGTTGTATCTCGACCAAATATTGTCATATCCTAACTAACCATACATCAACGGAGAGCTTATTTATTCAGCTTTCAGGTGATGTATAAATCTTAATTTAGAAAAATGTAACCTTATGACTGGTTTTGTGGTCCAGGGTCACATTTGTCTATTATCAATTATCAATACGATATAATATGATATATGATAATATAATATATATACAGTACAGGTCAAAAGTTTGGACACACCTTCTCATTCAAAGAGTTTTCTTTATTTTTATGACTATGCAAATTGTAGATTCACACTGAAGGCATCAAAACTATGAATTAACACATGTGGAATTATATATGGAATTATAAAATTTAAAAGTGTGAAACAACTGAAAATATGTCATATTGTAGGTTTTTCAAAGTAGCCACCTTTTGCTTTGACTACTGCTTTGCACACTCTTGGCCTTCTCTTGATGAGCTTCAAGAGGTAGTCACCTGAAATGGTCTTCCAACAGTCTTGAAGGAGTTCCCCGAGAGATGCTTAGCACTTGTTGGCCCTTTTGCCTTCTGTCTGTGGTCCAGCTCACCCCTAAACCATCTGGATTGGGTTCAGGTCCGGTGACTGTGGAGGCCAGGTCATCTGGCGCAGCACCCCATCACTCTCCTTCTTGCTCAAATAGCCCTTGATGCCTTCAGTGTGACTCGACAATTTTCAGAGTCATGAAAATAAAGGTGACTGCACCTAACTTACAACATTATTGTAATTACGCTGGCTCTTGTGTTTCCTGTCGGGCCCTATGGACTCGCAAATAAAATTATGTTCAGAATAGTATACAGTACTACCATACTGCTCCTACATTTCTGTAGTATGCATAGTGTGCATATACTGTGTTTATATAAATATTTTCGTCACATGGCACCTTGGAAATAAATAATTTTAGTTTGCATTTTCAGTAAAAATGTCTTTAAAATATCATGCATTTAAGATATATGCATCCTATTTACAGTACATAATACTCTTACTATTTTTGCATTATGTATACTATGTACAATGTGTAGTTTTTACTAAAATGTCACTATACATTTTACCGCATGGCATCTTGTAAATAAAAATGTGTCTTTTTAGTAAAAAGAAAGTATTTCAAAGATGCATGGAATAAACAATATAGGCATATTATACACTGTTCTATGTTTGAAATAGTATACAACTGTACCTTACTATTATATTTGCAGTATGCACATTGTGCAAAGTGTGTATTTTTTTCTGAAATGTTCTTTTCTAAATATTTTCATTACTTGACACCTTGAAAATAAATTTAAAAAGTTAGTATTAGTATTTTTAGTAAAACAAAGTCTAAAAAATATAAATGTTGCACGCATAAGAAATAGGCTACATGCATACTACATACATATTGTTTTTATTATTTTTGCAGAATGCATACTGTGTGTGCACAGTGTTTAATTTCTACTAAAATGTTTCTATAAATCTTCTCATCATATGGCAACTTGGAAATAAAAATTAGTATTTGTAATCTTAATTTAAGTCTTGGAATCAATGTTGCTTGCATAAAAAATATATTCATACTATACACCGTATATATAGCCTTCTATGTTCATGTAGTGTACTACCAAACTGTCTTTACTATTTTTGCAGAATGCATACTGTGTGTGCACAGGGTCTTCTAAAATGTTTATAAAAATCTTATTGTAGGACACCTTGGAAATAAAGATTTAGTTATCATTTCAGTAAAGTATTAAAAAAGTCAATATTCAATGTATAAGCAATTAATGCATACTACACAAAGTATGCATAATGCAGAAATAGTAAGCATGATAGTATTTAATTCTGAACTCAACGAGCAGAACTAGCAGCGCCCCCTGCAGGCAGATGATGTAACTGAGTGAAAGTGCACTGCGTTCTAATTAGGGGAAGACTGATATGAAGTATAAATAAACATGTTAAGGCAGATTGGTGTGTGTGGTCCATTCCTCTGATGTTGGGACATGTCAGCATTCTTCTGCTGGTAATAAGACATATCTTTATCATTAGAGAAGAGAGATAAAGAAAAGATAAAAAAAAAGCTTGTATGACTTGCAAAATCAAAGCAGCCCTGTCCTGCTCTGTACATCTATTTCATGTTTATTCCCTGTCATTATTTTCCTGTGATCGATTTGGCATTTGTTTCTAATTTTAAGTGGGTAATTTGCTGTTTTGTTCTCTGTGCTTTGGGCCGTGACTCATGCCAAAGCATGGCTTACTCTCTCTATATATGGAGGGATTTCCTAATTAAAGCTGTCAAATGTCTCAGAGGCTTAGAGCAAACAAATAAGAAAGACACAGGAGAATAATTAAAGGAATAATTCACCCTGAAACAAAACTTCTGTCAGGATTTACTCAACTCATGTCATTCCAAACCCATTTAATGCTACTTCCTCTATAGGAGATGTTAGGATGAGATGTTCATGATGCTCTTTGAAGCTTGAAAAAGCAACAGAAGGTATCATTACATCATTTTATTTTTTTAAGTATTTTCACACATATGTACATATTTACATTTAAAATTGGAGAAAACGTACAGGTACCTGTTATCGTGCTTATTTCCTTAATCATCTGACAAATCCTATTTAAATCAATTAATAATTAGTAATCATACATAAAAACCTAAATAATGTGAAAAGTGACTAAATAAATTAAGAATATATTTTTAATGCAACCTTCATATAAAAAACTATACAAAAATAAATCTGCTTAACAATAGTAATAAATGTACTTGGGTTAGCAAACACCAATAAAAAGCCAAAGAAAAAAAAAATCTCTTTCAGATGGGCATTTCACTGGGTAATGATGATGAAGTGTTTGAGCTCTATTCTTCAGGTGTTTAATGTGACAGAGTCCACACTAAACTAACAGACCTCTGATATACACACTGATTAATAGTAAACATCCTCTTTTACCCTGCTGCGGGGCCAGAAAGTGCTTACACTTACCTCATAAAGGCATATACTGTATCTGTGTGCTAACAATGAAAGCTCATTTCTGTAACATTTAAACCGAAGCTTCAGATGAACACACAGGATGCAAGAGCTTCTTTTAATGTTGTTTTAGTCAAATTCTTAAAACATTAACTGCAGGCTACAAAACACAGCAACAAATGAACAACGAAGTGAAAACTTTGAATGCATAGTTGACATCTAAAAGGCTCATTCCTGGTTTTGTATAGAAATGTCTTTGTTCCACAGAGCAGCTTTAAATTGCAAGCATCTGGGGATGGTTTGTGTGCAAAGCAACATACTTTCACAGAAACAACAATTAACCTCAAGCGGAATAATAATTTAGCTGGAAAAGCAGGAATTAAGTGAAGTTGGTGGCTACAAGACAGTATCCCAGAGCAATCTTTTCTAATTGGTCCCCATAATCAAATTTTCAGCAGTCGCCACAGTCTGCAGCTATTTATGACAGTGAAAATTGTCTCGTTATGAGCATTAGAGGATTCATAATGTATTATGGTGTGTTGTTAATTTTGTTTTCCATATTTTGATTAAAAATCTTTTTTACTTGAAAAATGGAACAGAACCAGCAGTGGAAAAACAGATTAGTCAGTCCATTTAGACCCCAGGTATATATATATATATATATATATATATATATATATATATATATATATATATATATATATATATATATATATATATATATATATATATATATATATATATATATATATATATATATATATATATATAAACATTATAAGACACTGACCATATGAAAACGACATTACAAGCAGTTTCATCATGCTCGGTTTTAACTGCAAAAGATCTGGACTTCTCCATCACAAAAAGCCACCATAAAGTGGCTTTAGGATCTCTGTTCAGATTCAGATATTATTTAAATATGCAAGCATGCGTGCACACACACACACACACACACACACACACACACACGCACACACACAAACACACACACACACACATCATGTGATATGAATGAAATTATAATGTATCATTGTTGATATAATGAATTTGAAGCTGCACAACTGAATTCAACATTGATAAAAATCATTGTTTCTTGATCAGCGAATCAGCATATTAAAATAATTTATGAAGGATCATGCAAAACTGAATAACTGAGTTATTATTTTGAACTGTATACTGTACATTGTATTTTTAATTCAATATGACAATATTGAGTGAGACACTTTTTATTTATTAAGAATGGGCATTTGTTATTTAACTTCTTTTGGATTGTTGCACTACAAAACACGCTGAAGACAGTCATATACACTATACACATAGGATAACTTGAGAGGGAGTAATTTATGGGCTAATTTTCTTTCTTTCTTTTCTTTTTTTGGTGAATTAACCCTTTAACCTAAACCCTGTCTGTGAAACCAGACCATAATGATTCATATTTACTAACTAACTAACTAACTAACTAAGAAAAGTAACAACAATAAATTATAAAGACATGTCAAGTTCATATAATAATTATCTCGACACATTCAATAATACTGTCAGTGCTTTTACTTCACTCTGGTATTTTGGCACATTGGTAAATTGTAGTTCTCATGGTATATTTGTGAGGGACTGGCCGGTCGTCCGGTGACGCTGGTGTCCCACATGACAGAAAGTTTCTCATATCTCCCCCTCGCGGTTCATGAGTTCAGTGATGGTGGAAAATGGCGGCTAGATGACTCTCTCCACTCCTACAGAGAAAAGAAAAAGTGTGTGGAAAAACTCTGGATATCTCTTTGGAATATCGACAGCAACACTCAAGGGCGTATCACAACTCCTTCATCAGTGAGGATGTCGCGCTGGGTGCCCACGAAGAAGGAGAAGTATGGAGTCGGTGAGTACAGAACAACCAAACTTCTTAATGTCCCATTACAAAAGTTTTGGGAGAAATTGTGATTCCAGTTTCTATGTTTCCCGGCTGGCTTGGCTTATTTAAGGAGGTGTGTGCTGATGTGTTTTTATGATTGTGGGTCCGTGTGTATTCAGTTTGTAGTTGTGTGTTTGAAATATATATGTGTGTGTGTGTGTGTGATTTACACACAGACGCGCCTAGTTCCAGTGTTTCCTGCACTGCGGCCTGAATGGAGCTGATGGATACATTGTTGCTCCTTATTAATCGCGCGCTGATACTTTGTAACAACTTTTCGCGCCGATACGTTCTAAAGATTCGTTCTCGATGTGTTCCGCGCGGAAGATTCTGAACGGGCTTCATTCTACCAGCCCCTGCTGCTTTCAGTCGCCCGATTGTTTTGTGTATGTATGTCTCGGGGATCCCACTGTCATGGAAATCTGGAACTGTTAGGATATTTAAAAACCGTGATTTTAATTCACACAGTTTCTGTAGTAAATATCCATGGCCTAAAATAGGACACGCAGTGAACTGAAGTGCTTTATTAAATCCGCGTCAAACCCTAATGACTGGAAAACGCATGCAAAGTTATTGGTTGAAAGGCGTGGGAAGCCTGATGTAAATAAACTCGTTTTATTGGACTACTATATATGCGTGTGTTTGATCCTATCTGTTATTTTTAAGACTTTAGCGAATTTTGCGTAAATATTTTGTAAAATCGTACGTACTGTATGTTGTGCTCCTATCGCATTCAACTCTCTGAAATACTTCAGTCTGATTGGTTTGCTTCATTGGCTAGCAAGTTTGTGTCATGATTTCAGGCGCTGCTTACCTACATATCTGAGCAAGTTTCATTCCTCTCCTTGCACTTGACTTGCTATAAATAATAATAAAAAAACTACTTTCTATAATGTGTCCAAATATGTTTAGAACTACTTGTTAATCCAAAAACATCAGCTGTAAATGAAAGTTGAACTCTTTTCCTGGCGTTTCTTCCTTCTGGTGTGTAGTGATAGACTGGATTGTTTTCATGCTATTGGTTGTGTTGCGTCATTCCTCCAGCTGTGATTGACATGGCATGATTTGGAGAGAAGTATTGCACTGGATGATGTGGAAGCTTGTTTTCATTATCAATGGGACAAAATCACGCTATATAAAGTTAGAATTCTGAAAAAAAAACATTGAAATAAAATTAATATAAAAAAGAAATATGAAGAAAAAGTCCCAATTTTTATATTATTGTTGTTGTAGTTACTTTATTGTATTTCCTGGCAGAAACTTTCACAGGCAGATGCTGTTGGTGTTTTCTAACTGAACTGTTTCAATGAACGCCCATAGTAGTAGTTAATATATCTAAAGTTCACTTAGAAAGTCCCTGAGAAGATCTGGTTTTAAATGATTGAAGGATATAAAAGAATCTTAATTCCATCTCAACTGGTCAATAACTTTATGGGTTGCATTAAACGTTGGATCAGTAGAATCTTCTGTTGGCAGCAAACTCAGTCTATTCCATAATTCTGGTTTTATCTGCCCTCCTTGATGGAGACTCAAAATATCTCCATCATTCATGTTGGATAATGTGTGTTCTGCTTGCAGGAGGAGAAAAGAGTTGCTCGGCTCTTTTGAAATATTGTGGTTAACTCATTGAGTTTGTGAGTGAAAGGTTGCTCTCTACCTGTTTGTGTTGCTCAGTACTTCCACTCTGAGCTAAAAGGAGCGCGAGGCGGTGTGTGTAAAAATGTCTGCTCTGTGTTGTGTGTGTGTGTGTATTTTTACCCCGAGGGCGGTTCATTTTTACTCTGTAATATTGAAATAGTTTTGTCTCTGTATTGGTGTAATTTAAATTCTCAAGTGCACTAGACTGAGGTGAAGCCTTTTCTGACTACGGCAGGTAAAAGAGGAACATGTTCAAAAACATTTGTGTGTGCTGCTTCCTTGATAGTCTAGCTGTTGAAAGGGGCATACTTTTCTGATATTTTCAGATTAAATATACCATTGATATATATGTATAACTGCATTCTTGAATACATAGTCTTATCATTGTACCTTGTTCTTTAATACACATGTACGTTCAGATTGGGCAGATTTTGTATAGTTCCATGTGTGTATATGCGTGTAAACAAATGTGTTAATAAAAATGGTAAAATGTGTAACAAATGCCTAGCAGATACAACCGGGTAATTAATGTTTTTATGCTTTGATTAAAAGTCAGTGAAACCCTAACAATTCACAATTTTTACAGTAGTGCTCTCATTATAAAGTTAGGCTATATGACCGTAGTTATTAATTTTCTGCATTTCTGTTTTGAGGTGCGCACGCTGAAGATGACCGGTAGAGTTAGCATTTGGTAGCACGTTTTTAATCAATGGGATTAGCCTTAACTCATAATTTCATGTAGAATGTGCTTTATTTATACAACATAATGTTAGTATTAAGACTTAAAGGCTATTTGCAAATGAACATATCTGCGGGCCTCTGAATGCAAACTCCTTTTGTGGATGCATTCTTCATAAAACAATGTTCAGAAACACTGCAGCTATAAACTAAAAATTCACAGCATTTATACAATGGTCTTCTCATTATAATAGTATGTATATAACAGTCCCAGTCATGGTTCTTATTAATATTCTGCATTGAAGTTTGACCTGCTCATGTTGTGCGCTGAAGAGATATCACCATAATACTACAATAAAGCACTTGACTCAAAACCAAATGCATCTTATATCAGGTAAATAATATATCCACAATATATATAAACCGGCTGAAATGTTTTGAAATCACTTGTACCTACCTGTCTGAAAAAAATCCAGTCTCTGCCTGTGTCAGTTTGAGTCTTGGTAAAGTTTTAAATCTCTGCCGCCAAGAGGCTCCTCTTTCGGTCATGGATTATGGAAAGTGAAACATAAAGCTATTGGGGTGGTTGGATTTATTCAAGCACTTTAAAATATTTATTTGAAGCTTCTTTCTTTTCAGATTCTTATTCACTTCTTTATCATAATAGGCTACATATTAACTTATTGGGAGAAAACCGCAAGTTCTATGTGAAATCAGACATTTCAGCGCTCACATATATACAGAATGACATAATCATAACAGCCAGGAATATTAGACTTTGAGATTGGTAACTATATAAAAATATGATTATATTTTAAAATATATATAAAAATATAAATATGAGTTTTTATATATATATATATATATATATATATATATATATATATATATATATATATATATACATACATACATACATATTTCAGTATCAATATTTTTATTTTGTTTAATTTTTACTTGAAGAACTAAAATAGCTAGGAATAAATGTACTTATACATTTTTCAAATTTCAAAAAGAAACTTTAAAAT
Organism: Carassius auratus; assembly: GCF_003368295.1. NCBI lineage: Eukaryota > Metazoa > Chordata > Actinopteri > Cypriniformes > Cyprinidae > Carassius > Carassius auratus. The sequence continues at coordinate 1,351,187 of NC_039279.1, read as the reverse complement.
AAAAATAACTAAAAAAAAATTACTAAACTACTTCGGTAAGTGAAAATAAATTTTTATAATATATAAATTCAATTTAGATATATTGCTGCTTGTTTGTAAATTGAATTATTCAGTGATTAATATACACTGATATATATATATATATATATAGAAAGAGCTTTATTGCCAAGTATGTTTGCACATACAAGGAATTTGTTTTAGTGACATAAGCTTCCAGTACACAGAGACACCAACACACAGACAAAAAAAAAAAAAATGTAGCCAAATAAGTGTATAAACAATTGTGCTATAAATGATAATGGGATAGGATTGAAAAAGATGCAGGGATGTACTAGGATGGAGGGGTTACAAATAAATATAAGGATGTTGCACTTTTGTTTGCATAAGCATAAGTGGGGACATTTAACTGTTCATGAGGTAGATTGCCTGGGGGTACAATAAAAATAGGGGTGCTCCGATCACAATCGGCCGATCGTTATGCGTATCTCCTCAGTAAAGCCGGTTTTCTAATCAGCGGTTAATTCCATCAGGTGCGTGATTTCACATAGAGTAGCTGTTAATACACAGAGCCGTTGTTAATAGAGAAGATGCGCAAATCACGTTAATTTTCAGCGTTTTTGACGCATCTTCTCAGTTAACAACGGCTCTGTGTAGTAACAGCTGCTCTATGTGAAATCACGCACCTGATGGAATTAACCGCTGATTAGAAAACCGGCTTTACTGACGAGATGCGCATTAACGATCGGCCGATCGTGATCGGAGCACCCCTAAATAAAAATAAAATTAGATTGCCTATATTACAATAAAAATAAAAAATTATAAAAGATTATTGGAGTATGTTTTATAAGATCATGTTTAATTAAATGCGTTACTTGAAATTAGTAATATAGTAAATAGTAAAAATAGTTCTCACACTTTATTTTGTTATGAATGATGCATGTAGTCCCAAAATCATAGTCTCTCCACTAAAAATCTGATCTCAAGCACTCAAAGGAGATACATTTAAGATGGTTGATAATAATGTATAAACAGTGAATCGTTTCGACCAGCTTCTTCTGAGCAGATCACCTGAAATATTTGAATGTTGAAACAGGGCCTGAGAGTCAGGTGAGAAGGGGGTTTGGGTCTGTCTGGAATGTCTGGATCAAAGATTTCATCAGGATGACCCCGAAAATCAGTCATAACTCTGTGAACAGCTCTGTGGTTTTCAAGGTCATTTCATTGATGCTGCAGTCAAATAACTTCTACTAGAATGTGTACTGTATAAATAAAAACACATTAGCTGCTAACGTTCACCCATGTCTTCTCAGCATAATTCTGCATTCATCATTCTTAAAACAAACCAGTCACATCTTTCAGTTTACGGTTTTGACAGCAATATGTTCATTTTCATGTCCTCTTTTTTTGGATCTTCCGCGCACCTCTGTGTCTCTGCATGAGTAAGTCTTGTGGTATTTGAGGAAGTGTTCTCTGAAAGAGGTGCGCTGCTTACGCATTGCCGTCCCATAAAAGTTTCCAAAGCAACTTTAATAGGCTTTGTGTGTGTAGTTTGTTCCGTTCATTCAGGCCTTGAGCAGAACAGCAGTGAAGTTTGCTTTGAGAGCTCTGCACAAAGATTTCTGGCTGAGAGAGACGAAGGCATTGTGTTGTTGGATGAACAATAAATAGAGATGTTCCGATACCCTTTTTCTCTTCCCGATACCGATTCCGATACCTGGGCTCAGGGTATCGGCCGATACCGAGTACTGATCCGATACCTGGGTGTATATCTGTATATACAGCTGTATATACTACTAGCCCTGTGTAAATTGCTAGAATTTTTTTATGGTGTGCTTCAGACAGATCCCTCAATAAAACATGAACAAATACATGGTGAACTACTGTATTTATTACAGTATTTTTATTATCTAACATGAATTTGACAGTATTATTTATTTTCTTATGCAAAAAAGAACTTCAAATGCAGCCAAAAATCTAACACCGCAAACTAAAAAAGGTATTTAAGTTTTACAATATAACTGTATAAAAAAACTGCAACAAATAAGTCTAGGAATATAAAAAAAGATCTATTAATCAGATAATCTCTAACAAGTAAAAAACAAGTAAAAAACAAGCAACCATCTAGGCATAATTATTATTATTATAGAGATGTATTATTATTACTGTAGGCTACAACAGTAGCTTTATATATTGTCAATTTACTCATGTAAACCAAACATTTATTTTAATGGGCTGCCATGAAGATCTTTGAGTGTCTGTGTTTATGATATGACAGTATTCTCAAATGAAACGGTAAATTCTCATGAAGTGACGGTTTATGCGTTCGTGTCCTCATGACACACAGCAGAGACTACAAAACAGCGAGCTCTCGCGCATCTGTGCCAGTCACCCACAGAGATGTAGATTTTGCGGGAGTAATATTTAAATAGTATTTTGCAGTTTGATATTCACAGACACTAGTATATATTCGGCTACTGTCTGGAGCCCTGCGTTTTGACTTACACGGAAGCGACTGAACGCAGTTGCCGGTACTGAATATACTCGAGAGTCTGTAACTACCGGTACTACAGAGACATACTGCTAACCACTGATCTATAATATAGTAGCGGCTTCACTGTCTTTTGGCAGTTTAGAATGTGATGAGTGATCCAGTCATATATAGATAAGGGCTGCTAACGCGTTTTCATTTCTTCTTCGCTGCTCTAAACAGGGGTTGCTTGTGGCAACAGCACAACTTCCTGTGTTTTCAATGCATTTTGAGCAGCGAAGAAGAACCGTGCAGCGGTTAGGCAAAGCTTGCGGTCATAACTAGGTCTTTTTTAAGAAAATGGTATCGGATCGGTATATGGGTTCATGTACTCGCCGATGCCGATGCCAGAATTTGTTGTGGTATCGGAGATATTTCCGATACTAGTATCGGAATCGGAACAACTCTAACAATAAAGTTACTATCGTTCTTTAAAATTACTATTTCTAATATGGAATTTCTCAGATATGCATGCATGCATGCATATTCATCATTATAATAATCATAGTATTTTTCAGATTTTTTGGATTCTGCATTCGGTCTTGTCATTTATTTATTTTGCTCAGCACAGTTACTATTTAATCAAACATTGTGTACAATTTAAGTGAATCTATATAATGAATACTCATTATTTCCATGCATTATGTTTGCTGTATGAATCATTTCTGGGGTTCTGTTTCCTTCTCTTGTTGTGGTTAGTCATTTTAATAACCTGATGCCTGATTCCTAATTTAAAACCAGTTAAGCTGTAACCTGTTTTCTCAAGTTTGGGTTGTGCCTGGCAACATTTGTATGTGAACCATTACTTTATGATGTGCTTGCCAACAAATTAATGCTTGTGTGTTAATTTGGATGATTATATGCCTTTCTGAAGGCGTGGAAATAAACATTTGTGGATGGATTTAATGAAAACCAGCCGTTTGGAATTGCATCCTGGAAGGCACCTTGGAAAAGGTGCCAGCTCTGCACTTCCATAAGGAGTTTGGCACATGCTGAAATTCAGTTTTTCAGTGTTTTTGTGTTTGTGATTTGTCTTTTGAAAGGTCGTCTCTGATCTGGAGCTTTTTTGCTGTCAGGCGAGAAGCTCAGCTGAACTTCCTGACTCCTGTAAATATTCTGCCATTTCACAGACATTTTTGGAATATTTGCATGGCGCACCAAAAGACGAGACTCCTCAGTCACCCACAGGCCATCTCAACAGCAACATGCACTTAAAGGGACAGCGTTTTTTTTTCTTTTCATCACAATAATCCACAAGTAATTATAGCGCTGTCACAATGAAGGAATTTCCCTTGAGATAATTTTGAGTCTCTCAATAGCGCAGTATGTGGTTTTATCCCTATATATATATATATATATATATATATATATATATATATATATATATATATATATATATATATACATATACACACACACACACACGTGCGTGTTAGTGTATATAACGAGGTTATATTCAGAAACCACCAGTGTGTACTAGACTGCTGTCAGTCGGTCTTTAATTAATTCAACTACAGGGTCAAAAACGCTGATTCATTTAAAGAGAGATGTAACCAGCAGCCATATCACCCTGCAGACCGTGACCGGTTGCCCACTGAAGCGAAGCAGGGTTGAGCCTGGCCAGTATCGAGGTGGGAGACCTCCTGGGAAAACTAGATTGCTGCTGGAAGAGTGAGGCCTGCAGGGGGCGCTCACCCTGAGGTCTGTGTGGGTCCTAGTGCCGCAGTATAGTGAACTTATTCAGTACACATGCACTAAGTGTAAAACGAGAAGGGCATAAGACTATGAAAAAAGAAAACATGAAAAAATCACGGTTGCAGCGGTTCTTGCATTCCTCTTCGGTTTGCTTGTCAACAGCGCGTTATTGCAGTTATCGCAACGGTCTTTAGTAATCCACATCACTCCAGTCCATCAAATTGCTTTGTATTTGTAAGAAACAAATCCATCATTAAGACATTTTTAACTAACCATTGCTTCTGGTTAAAATACAAGTCGTCTATTCATAATATTGCTTGCTCCAGTAAAAAAAACTGTCTTTTCTGAACTAGGAGAGAAATCTGCACAGATTAAGCACAGTTAAACAAATATGTGGGTGAATTTTGATGTGAGAGACAACAGGTGTTGGACTTTTTCACTGGATTGTGGGTTATGGTAGTATGGATAATAAACTTGTATTTTTGCCCAAAACTACATTTTGAAGTTTAAAATGTCTTAATGATTGATTTGTTTCTTAAAAAGATTCACAAGCTGTTAACTGATGATCTGGATTGGTGTGGATTATTTTGATGTTTTTATCAGCTGTTTGGACTCTCATACTGATGGCACCCATTCACTGCAGAGGAGCCATTTGTGAGCAAGTAGTGCGATTCTACATTTTTCCAAATCTGTTCAGATGACGAAACAAACTCATTTACATTATGGATGGCCTGGGGGTAAATTTTTCATAAAATTGTAATTTTTGGATGAACTTCTTTTTAAAAACCTTGCAAAGCAACTGCTTTGTAACAAGCAATGTGTCTTTTCCAAAATGTAAAATTTTTGTGCTTGTTTTTCTTTTTATTCCTTGTTTTGTTCTTTCTCTTTTATTCTTTCTGTCATAACTTCAGATATGTCATCTGGGATAATAACACATCATTTGATTGGTGACATTCTCACATTTGTAGATTTATTCTTCATGCTGATTGTCTTCACATAACAATCTTGAAGACAGAAGCATGCAAATGTCATATCTGTTACCTCATATTTGCCGTCACAATCAAACAAGTGTTTGGAGTTTGACTCTGCTCATTGTGTGCATATGAAATGTGCCGAGCTGCAGGGAGACGCCAGCGCTGTTCTCCTGTCCTTAATTTCTGTCATGTTGTCACTCTAATCCCTTTTTATTAAAGCTGAAGTGTTGTGTTGTAAACACAGCAGCATTAATATGCCATAACACATAGATGAGAGGGATTCCTTGAATTTGGAGAGGAGGATGAAAGACTTCTCTTCCGCTTCTTACTGTTTGTCAGTCCTTTGAGACTTTCGCTAAATAACAGCTGAAAGATTTTTCTTGCTTTATGAAAGATTTATTTTTGTGTGCCACTGTAGAGTCGGCATGTGCTTTTTTTCATATTGACAAGCCTAAATCAATCCAGCTCAGAGAAACAAGAAATTAGTCCAAGAAGTAGATTTTCTGAACAGCTGTAGCCGGTCCAAAACTTTATAGGGTGCAGTCACTTTGTTTTCACTTTGTTTTTGTGGTTACTTGGGTTTTGTGGATATTTGCTCGCCCATTGCCCTGCTTAAGGTGTTCTGGGTAGTTTTAGGGCTTTGCTAGGGTGTTGCTATGTTAATAATAACAACAACAAAATAAGTTTCACTATTACAATATTTCAATGTATAATGAAATCAAAGAAAATATGATAAACATGAAAATTGACTTGAAATTTAAGTTTATCCTATCTATTCTAAGTAAATGCTCTAGATCTTATTGTGAACAATTCATTAATACGTGCAAATCTTTTTTTTAACTTACTGTAAATTTTAATCAATGTCATAACTGGACCTTCTGGTGATGTCTCTAATCATTTACTCCACTTAAACCCCACCCACTGCAAGCTCACATTCATCTCTTTTCAAATTTAAATTATGTTTGTCACTTGAATAACCATACATCTGCCTCCATTTTTGATTCCCACACCCACATCTCAACATCTAATCAACAACTGATGCATAGAACCAAGTCCCACCCTACACTACTTCTTCAATAATCCATTACTTTTGGATGTATATGAAAAAAACCTGTATGCAGACTCCACTGAAAATTAGTGCTCGACTGATGTGTTTTTTTGATGGCTGATGCTGATGCCGATATCTTTAAAAGCAGGGGGCTGATAGACGATATGAAGCCGATATATATAAAAAAATATATATATATATATATATTATTAATATTTAAGTCCGGCCTCGAACACATCGACCAAGCAGAAAAACTTATCGGCCGATATTTGAAAAATGTAAAATATCGGCCGATATATCGGTCGGTCACTAATGAAAATGAACAGTACTGTTCTGAAGAGCATGAAAGCTGAAAATGACTGGCTGACTTGAGTCCTCCCAAACTAATACTTACCTCTCTGTTGTTATCACTCTTTCTCCGGCTGTAGACATTGTTGTTTACGCGGATATTCTGGTGGCTTCTGCAGCGGTGGACAGGATTGCTGTCCCCAACATGCTGGCTCCCCAGATAAGGAAATGCCACTTCCTTTGGCTTCAGTAAAGCCGCCAGTGAGAAGTGCAGCTTGACTGAAGACAATAGTTCTGTTTGTACTCTCACACACAAGCGTATAATCTCTCATTATCTCCAGTGTGCTCCTGATTAACCTCAACCACAGTCTGGTCTGTGTTTGGACCCTTTCGGGTGAGAAGTGTCAGAACGACGGGGCGGGAGATGAGTGTGAGTGCTCAAGTACAGTGACAGCAAGGATCAATCATGATGACACAATTTTGTGGCTTGACTGCTTTAACTTTGAAATATTTCACACCAATCAAAGTTTATAAGATGTGCCAACCAGATTGGATGCAGCGTAATTTCCGGCACTGTAATTTGTGAATGCTGTACACTAAAGTTGTGTGCTGTAAAGATACTAAATGTAACATTTAATTTAGTAATTAATCTATATATTACTGAATAAATAGAATTTAATTTTGATTGAAACCTGCTGAGTATTAAATTTTGTATTTGTGGTATGCATTATTGTGAAGTTTATACAGCAACATAAACTTTAGTAAAGCAGTAAGTACACAAGTGAAGCAGTCAGAAAAGTGAATTACATTTTTAATTACATTTTAATTTATTTATCATGGCAATGTGGCATTGTACATATATCGTATTGAATAGTTAACTTTTTTTTTTTAGGAAATTCTTTTCAATTAAATCATGATAAAATTAGCTTTTTTTGTCTTGGTTGTGTGACATTGCACATAGTATATGGTATATAATATGTCATTTATTACATTTAATTTTGTAATTAATCTTTAAATCAAACCATGATTAAAAAATAAATAACTTTTTAAGCTAGCTGATCATATATTTAAATTGTATTATTTATTTTATTTATTTTTATTTATTTTTTATTAATTTTGCCGATTTATCTTAAAAACGGTTCTAGGTTCCCAGTCCATGTTTGAACTCCTGGAATCCAAAGGGTAATAAAAGAGGTGTTAAAAGCTCATCTCCTGTTGAATGTGTTGCTCTTATGAATCTGTACGTCTCCCTTTACTGTCTGATTAGTTCAGCATCACTTTGTCATTTTGTCTTTGTTGTTTTTTGAGCATAGGACAACTTCTCTGAGCAGGGTTGATATGGAGCCTGTTAAAGCCAATTATTCATAGAATATTTTCGCGTAGTTTGGCAGTTCTTTAAAAAAAATTATAGTAGTTTTTTGTTGGTTAACTAACTATTTTCAGTTGCTTAAGTTAACTGTAGTTCATGTACTTCAGGATCAGATTATGTGTAACTTGGCAAACTACATTCTGAAAGCTTCCTCTGCATTGATGTTAGTATTGTGTTTGGCAGGAAATATTCTGTGGTGTCATACGTCCTTGAAGGACATTTCCACAACCGTTTAAATGAACACACTCATTCATCTGAAGATAAACTTCTCAAATGCACTATATGCTCTATTTTAAAGTCTATTTTTATAGAAGCAGTACAGAAATACATCACTCCACACTGTTTGTCTGAGACTCTGAATTACAGGTAATAATGTTGTAAATAATGTTCAGACCGATTGTTTCACAAAATGCTAGCAGGACATTTATTACATTTCAGTTGGTACCTACAACACACATGTATGTATATATATGTATATATATACAGTATATTATAGGGATGCTGCGAGCATGATTTTTGAGGCAGATCCCCGATCACAGAATGTAGTATCTGCCGATACCGATCTTTTTAAAGGATTTTTAGAAATTTATTCAGGGCCTGAATTATCTTTTTTGTTAGAGGGGAAGCAGCACGGACTGTGCTTTCACAGAAGAGTCCACTACTGATCCGTGGCTGTTTACTACAAAGGCACAAACACAACATTTATCCTTTATTTTGATTTCAAATTCAAACATGGGTACTGAAAATGCTTTTCCAGCATTGCAGGTTTTTTTTTTTTTTTACACAGTACAGTAATACAATCTTTAGCAGACATGTTTAAACACAATAAATATAAGCAATACATTATTCAATACTTTTGCATTTACTTCTAGATTTATATATTAATTTGCTCAAGCAAGTGGCAAAACATTTAAACTAATTTTTCTTACGTTATCACAAACTTACCATTGACCGAAATAGTCAGCTCTTCTTCCTTTCCTTTTTTATATTTATTACAAGCAATCCTGACTTTCATACATAACTTTATTTTTCATCCTCCACAAGTGCCATCTTATTGCCTTGTTTATCTAAAAGTGCTCTTTTCCTTTAAACCTAACCAAAAAGACACCTGTGTTGACTGTGAAGACTTGCGAGGGAGAAAGAGAAAGAGAAAGAGAGAGCGTGCGGTGATTCACTTGCACTGTTTGTGAACTTACTTCCCACACAAGGTTTTCATATTACTTTAGAAGTTATTTAATGAAGAAATATAGCTTTATAATTACTTCACCTGTGCCAGACGGATACTGAGACGTTGCTGCTGCGCGTCATGCCAAACCTCACTTGAGGTCACGTCATCTGCTTGAGATCGTTTTTTTGAGATGACCTTTTTAGAGACCGCCAATGAATTATCCCAAAGCGATTGATCAGCCGATAAATCGAAGCACCCCTAGTATATTAGTGCCAGTCATATTTTATGAATCACCAAGTACTACAGTTTCATCAGAAAAACATTCATTTTTGGGTGAACTTTTCCTTTAACCCCTTAACTGTCACTCACATTTTTGAACATTGACTTTGTAGTGCACGATCCAAACTTACATTTTTATAATTCATGAATGAAAATATTTTGTAACATGATATTGTAATGCAATGTCTGATTTTAAAATGGGTTTTAAAGGATGAATTTTGAGATTTTAAAGTTTTCAGTCGATATATAACTTCTTATGATTTCTAAAATGTGATCGAGAAAAAGGCAACAAAGAAGTCTTTTTTTTTTAAACAAAGGTCAAAACTCCAGTTATAATTTAGATTTTTGAGGTTGCACTCTTGTCATAAATTAATCGATTACTTTTCCTACATAATTTTTAGCAAGCAACATTGGTAAACTATATATTTGGTAGTCTTAGACCTTTCCAACGATATATAGTTTGTCAAGATTAGATTAGATTTAATTGTAATATAGTGAAGTAAAGGTAGGCGTCCCACAGAGTGGACGGGTGACAGTTAACAGGTGAAGTCATTTGTGGTGATTTATATCGAGGTTTATATCTTAGTTGATTCGTTTTTAAGGCACTGCATCAAGTTAAAAGTGATTTAACATTGAAAATGTGTGCTTTTAAGAAGTTGATCTTGATAAATTTGTTTACAAGTAAAATATTAAGTAGTGAAATATGTTCTGTATTAGTTTTTTAGTGCATATCTTTCCCTTCCTCGTTCTTCTTCAGTATATTGTATGAAGTTCAAACTTGTATATTTTTATTTGAAAGAGTGAGAAGTCCCTAAGAATACGTGCCAGCTGCTGACAGGTTTCAATCTAAACCAGTGTGAATGTCCTAAATCCAGGTCTCAGGTGTATGTTTGTGTGTGTTAGCATTTTTAAACGTGCTTCTGGATGGTGTTTGTGATGTAATACCTCTTTAGAGTTGTATTTCTCAGTCTGAGGTAAGTCGGTGCATGATGCCGGTCTGGAGATTAGTCTACGTTTAAGTTATTCTTAATAGATTTTCAACTTGAATTTTAAATAATCTGGGGATTATGGAGTCAAGTTACTGTATGTGATATTATGAGCTTTGGTCTGAGAAGATGTGATAACTGGATTTCTCAGAGGGGAAACGCTCGGGGGTTTAGGGTGCAGGAATATTGCTCAAATATAAAATCCCTCCCATTTAAAATCTTTTTAATACATGTGTAGTAGTGATTCAATAAAATGTGTAATTCATCTTTCTCTTTTTATTATATATTTTTTTCTCAGTCACATGGGGGGAAATTACAGCGGTCTGTAGAGCACAAACAAAACATGAAAACATAATGAAAATTGTGTTATTTCTGCTGTTTCGTGGCTTAATCTTGTTGTAGACTATTTTGCATTGATTTTAAGGTTATTTGGTTGTGATACAAATAGTTTTCATTAAGGTCTCATTGCTGTTTTCACTCCATTTTCAATTTAGTTCTATAATCTAGGTATTTTTTTAGCATCAGTTTTATTAAAATTTGTGCAAGTTGAAGTTAAGCTAACGGAGTTGTTCATTGTTTTAGCTTTAGTGTACATTAATGAAGCTTCTAGTTTGTTAATGCACGAGCTAACATGAACAATTTATAATTTTACAGCATTCACTAATGTTAAAGTTGGTTAATAAAATTAGTTGTTCATTTGTTTTTTATACAGATACAACTTTCGCCTTTAAAATGTATCAATTTTCAAAATTAACATTAAATGTCTGTATATTTTTATTTACTTTTAGTTTGTGTTATTTTAGAACATCAAGATAAATCTTGCCTTAACTATATGAAATATAGTTTTTTATAATAAATTATAAAAAATATTTTATATTCTATTTTAAATCGGTCATAACAGCTGTTATGTACCTCCACGAGGTCTATCATTTCAGAAAACCACCAATTAACCTGTGGTGTTGACTGACTTTTAATGTTGATCTGTTCATCACACTCAGCTTTTTTTCAGAAAGTGTGTGTGTGTGTGTGTGTGTATTGATTTGTGTTTTTAAAGGCCTCAGTTGTCCTGCTGGTGTCTGATCTAAGTCTCTCCTCTGGACAGATGGTTGATGCTGTGCTATTGACTGTGAAATAAAGGGTCATTACCCTGCAGGACACACACACACACACACACAGTTAAGAAGGCTGTTCTTACCCCATTCATTGTGACAGATGGGCAGATATGAACATCATCTCTCTGCCATCCCGTCAGCAGAGATGAGTCTGTGGTCTTTGTTTGGATCAGTTCAGCCACCTCAGAGACCAGACAGAGCAGAATTAAAGTGAAAACCATGTCACACCATTAGGTCAGACGTAAAAGTGCAAATGTCCTGGAGACTTTCAGCACTGAATTCATAAATCTGTACATGAACAGTTACATGGATCAATGTTATGGTACTTTTATTTGGTCATGTTTGATGTTCAGCAGCAGCTTCTTTAAGTTTCTTTGTATGGATAAAGAGCAGGATGAAGAATAAAGGCAATAAAGCCTAGGTTTGGAAAGACATGAGGGTGAGCAAATGCCAGCTGTCAGACTGGGATGCTGTCGAAGACTTCGTATAATCAGCTCTGCTTCTGTTATTTTGAACTAATGTTTCACTGGCTAAACAATGAGGCCCCCGTGAGACCCCTGATAGCATCCTCTATCAAACATGCTCCAGCTTTGGGCCTGTCAGAAAGCACCATGCAAGTAAATGTCAAAAGTGACATGCCTGTGTTGGCGTCTTCATGACTGACGGAGATTAATGAGTCCTCTCTGTGCTGCAGAGCAAACAGGGATGTGCTGTATTACTGCTGTTTTAGTGAGATTTGTTGAGTGAGTGTGTGTTTTGTGTGCTTGATTTGAGACTCGTCCTGTCAGTGGTGTTTCATGAATTGGTATATTGTGTGTGTGTGTGTGTGTGTGTGTAGATGCAGCAGACCTGTGACGTCTCTTATAGCTGCCCAACAGAGCTATTGTTCCTACCTTCATCCTGATTAACATATGATACACTGCCACATCAGCTTTATTTGAACATTTACCTGTTCAATTTGTTTGCTTATTTATATCATGTTTATTTATTTTTATGAAATTAATTTTTCTTTTGTTTTCTTACTATTATTACTTGACTTAATTATTATCAAATGATTGTCTTTATTTTTAAATTTATTAATTTTGTTTGTGTAATATTTATGAAATAATAAATTTTTACTAATTATTTGTAAATAAACAAACACTTTTTATATAAATATAAATTATTTAGTAAATATATTTATGATTAGATTTTATCAATACTCTTTCAGTTAATTAAATTTTTTATATTACAAGATTTTTTACATACATGGATCGGATCTCGTATTTATTTTACTTATTGTTTATGTAATGATTATTTTAATTTTAGCCTTTAAATAAAGGAAAGGGTCAAGTTAAAATGATAAATGATTAATAAATGATCATATGCATTTTATATGCTCTATAACTAATTCTAGATACCTTTTCCGAATTGTTTAAATGTGTAAAATTTAAATCAGCTTGGTTTTCATCAACCAGTCAAAATTTACAGCAGAGCATGCAAATTCAGCCAGTTTTTTTTTGCTGCACACAGGCTTCATGATGCTTTTATGCTGGCTTTTGCTGATGGTGGTTGATAGTTGTGGTCACTACTGGTGAGCAACTTCCAGAATGATCATTTTGGAGACTGTACCTTTAAAATGAGTGGGTCTATTATGAGATTGTGACGTAGTTTTATTGTGTGCAGGCCTGAACTGAGCTCTTTGTTGTGCACTGAACAACGATCGCTGATGACTCAGGGCTTTGAGCGACTCATCAGAATGTGTGCTTTACCTCATCATGTGCAAAACAGAGCTGCCGCTCGCACAAATACACTGCTGTTCAGACCAGATTTCATGACTGAGATTCATTGAAAAGACCAGGAGGGTTAACAGTCTTATTATGTGTGAAATATCGATCAGAGATTCTGTTTGTGAGCGTTTGGGTCAGGATTTTCAGTTCCACGCTTTCTTTTTTGCCCCTTTGACTTTTAAAGAGGCTCTTGAAAATGTCTTTTAAGGGCTTTTAAGAAGTGTTTGGCCTCAAGTGCCTTTGTTTGCCGCTGATGCTTTTGACCGTTGTTTGTGTTCTGTGACTTCAGCTTCTTATGAAAGTTTTGAGTAAAAAAAAGAAAAAAGTCAATTTATTTTGAGTTTACTTGGAAAATATTGTTGTTTTATATTGATTGACATATAAATAATATCATCATGGCCTGATTTTCATCATATAGTCACAAGCTTATATTAAGTTTCCCTCAGGATATGTTGCATTATGGTTGGTTAGTTAAATATAACAAACAGTTTTAATGCTTTGAGTGCAATGTGTCTCTACATCAGTTTGTCTAGCACTAGTTTCCAACAAATTGTTTTATATATATATATATATATATATATATATATATATATATATATATATATATATATATATATATATATATAAAAAACATTTCTTAGCTTTTCTTTTTTTAAATTCACATTTTAAATTAAAATAAAAAATGTAAATTTTTATTTTATTCACTTGAGTCAATTCTCTTAATATCTGTATAGGATGGTACTTCCCCAATTATGCGTGGAAATTTCAACATCCACCTAGATAAACCTCTATATGCTCTATATTTCCACACTCTGCTTGCCTCTTTTGATCTCAACCGAGTGTCAACTACTGCTACTCACAAATCAGGCAACCAACTTGACCTTATTTATACTCGACATTGCTCTACTGATCATGTTCTGGTTACTCCACTGCACACGTCTGATCACTTCCTCCTCACTCTTAACCTCAACATGGTCCCTGAAACATCACTTACCCCTCCACATGTCATCTTTCGACGTAACCTACGCACTTTCACCCTCACGGCTGTCTGCAATGGTTTCATCTTCACTTCCTTCCCCTAAACCGTTTGCATCTTTGGAGTTTAACTACAGCGATGTCGTGCATTTTAAGCAGCCGATGGCAATACTATTCTTAAAATGCATTCCAAATTCTGAATAATTTGTAATGTATATTTATTCACGGTATTTAGAAGTGCCCACGATAACAATATCGTGCATATTAATCACCGCAATATATCGTATTACCGAATACCGGCACAAGTCTATTTTAGATTTAGTCCGAGAGCTCTCAGTCCCTCCATTGAAGCTGTGTGTACGGTATACTGTCCATGTCCAGAAAGGTAAGAAAAACATCATCAAAGTAGTCCATGTGACATCAGAGGGTCAGTTAGAATATTTTGAAGCATCGAAAATACATTTTGGTCCAAAAATAACAAAAATTAAGACTTTATTCAGCATTGCCTTATCTTCCGTGTCAGTTGAGTGCGACTGTTGATGTACGACGCTGCTGACATGTTATCTTTTGTTATTGGACACATCAGCAGCATCGTGAACGCACTCTGTAGGAGACGCCAAACAGATTTATTCATTAATATTTAATTTTTATTTTTAATTTTTAAATGGACTATGAAATCTTAAACACAAGGAGCTTTTAGAATTATTATTTATTTATTTATTTATTTATTATTTTTTTTATACAGATATTTAGTTTAAGACCATGTAGTAATGTTAAATCCACAAATAAAATGGTAAGGTTTTATTTTTTTTTATGTATAAAAAAAAAAAAAAAAAAAAAAAAATCCGGAATTCAAATAGTTTTTTTTTTTTTTTTTTTTTTTTTTTTTTTTTGCTAAAAACTAACCAAGATGAAATTTTTTTTAAATAATTTTTTGCACAGGAGAGACTTGGTCTTGTTTTAAAACAAAATGAAATATCTGTCTGTCCGTCCGTCTGTCCGCCAAAATATTGGCTTTTTGAATCAAAAATCTAGTATTGTGTATCTCTAATAAAAAATATGATTTATTTATTTTATATAAAATACAAATATTAAATTAAATAAATAAATACAAATAATTTAATTTACTTATTTATGCTTTTCAAAAAATTGTTTATTTAAATAAATTAAAACACTGCCAGTACCTTAATTGACCTGAAAGTGAACAAGTAAATGCATAGTGTTATGCTAACGTCCACTATCGTACTTGATAAGAACGCACAGCTCATTCGCCATAAGTTACATGTTTCGCAAAGGAGTGACGTGTGAAACCTTTAATTACCAAGTGACAGTGGAGCTCATTATCTCCCAGAGTTCCCTGAGCTCATTAAAAATGTGCTTTTGATTGGCTGACATGATGATAAATGTCCAGTATTAACCCCTTCCTCTGACTCTCTTCATCCTTCTTTTAAAGTCCCTACTTGCTTCTTCACTGGGATCCAGGGGCAAGAATCCATTAAGAGAGTTTAAGAGAGAGCGGCGCACTGTGAGGATGTTGTTCTGGTCAGGATGGTCACTCGCTCTCAGCCAGGGGTTTTTCTCATGTGGCATTTACACACGCTGCTATAAAAAGACAAGGTTAATTAGTATCATCTGTGTTTCGCTCCCGTCTCATTAATGCAGGATATTCTGGAGAGGCTGCCAGTAGGAGTCCACAATTACCTCTTCTGAATTGTTTTTCTTTGTATAATGCAATTTTTTTTCTTTACACGTGCTGACCATGGATTGACCTTTCATACCATATACGTAATTTAATGTACAGGGACAATAAGTGGATTTACCTGCCTTAATATTCTAATGATTTCCATGAAGGTGTATTCGCTCTTTTATGATGTTTTCTCTTCTGCTCACCAAAGCTGCATTTATTTAATGAAAAATACAGATAAATGCTATAAAATTATGAAAAAGTATCACAATTTAAAATGTCAGTTTTCAGTGTGAATATATTGTTAAATGTATTTTATTCCTGTGATCAAAGCTGAATTTTCAGCATCATTACTCTAGTCTTCAGTGTCACATGATCATTATAGATTATCCTGTGGTCCCTGACACTGTCTGCATGATCTGAAACCTGAAATGTAACCATAACCGTAACCACAGTATAAATATGTGGCTATAAAGAATTATGACTGCATGCTAGCATAACTATAGTATATTTCTCAGACACGTTTTGCTAACTTCTCATAAGTGAATCTCAAGTGCAAGTCATTTTATATCAATGACGTTAGCTTGGCTGCTAAGAAAGCATACTACAGATCAGTGTTAAAAATATGCTCCAAATGCTTTCTGTCATGAAATGTCATTAGGTGGATGAAAGCGAAGTGTTGATTGTTGAAAAAGCAATTTGTAGCATTTTATTGTCAAAAAAATGAAGCCATATGAACTGATGTTTCACACAAATGGTGTGGGAAGAGTTGCGAACTGTGATGAGAGCATCTGTTAACCCTTAGGATTAGCAATGATAATAGAGCAGCTCATCTTTGCAAACACCGATGAAATAAAGTAAGATTGTTTATGGGCTAACGTTTTGATCAGGTATTGCTGTATTCATTAATGAAACCGATCATTTTGCTTGGCTGATATTGAGCTGTGAGGAAGCAGCGTGGTCTCTCTGCTGGTGTTATTAGCGTGGGCGTTTGCTGCTGTCTGGGCCCTCTACATTATACCCACAATCCTCTCTGCCTCAGTAGCGCTGACCCTCTCGTTCAGGGAGTTTCCTGCTGTTTTTCACCTCCGCAGACCTTCTCTTCACTCATCTCATTATCCTCGGCCCACACAGAAACCTGCACAGGACTCCGTCTTTAAGCACACATTGTACACACCGCGGTATAAATGTGCGGCTAATTGCGTGTCTCCACTTCAGAAGGAATCGATCAGAACTACAAATGCTATTTTAAGATGATGGATGTTTTCTCCTTGTTGACTGTGATCTGAAGTTGTTTACACACTTATTTTGATTGCACAATTTGATTCGGCCCCTCTTTTCTCTTTTCACATTGTACTAGCAGTGGGTGGAATCAGTAAAAGGAATTTCACAACTACTTTTTGTTAGAAATTCAGACCAAAAATGTACATATATTGTGAATGTCCAGAAATTTCCTTCCTTCGTTCCAAATTCTGCTATTTTGGTTCAAGCTAATTTATTTTTCAGTTTATTTGAATTTTTCATTTATTTAAATATATCTATTACAATTTATTTAATTGTATTTTATTAATTTAAATTTATATTTTAAAATGTAATTGACAGTGTTATTTCTAATTATTTAAATTCACCAATTTCAATTAATTTTTTACGTTTATTTATATATATATATATTTTTTAATCGTGTTAATTTAAATTTACCTGTTTAAATGTAATCATATTTGTATTTTTATTTAATTGTATCATTCAAATTTATTTTAACATTTTATAAAAAATAATTATTAATATAAATAAATTTACCTAATTTTAATTTCAATAATCTGATGTTAGATATTCCATATTTTTTTATGAATTAGCTTATTCAAATAATTGAAATTTTTATATAGATTCTTAAATATATATTTAATTCATTCATTTATTATTTTTAATCAGTGAATTACATTTCACTGGAGTTGATTTTTTTCAGCAAATATGAGTGTACTGACGTTTACATTAATGTATAAACATTTGATCAGATTTTTTAATGTAATATAGAATAATGATAATTAATTAGTGCGATTTGAGTCTGATGTTGCACTTAATGACTTCATACATATTTCCTACATGTGTTTGAGTATACTTGACTCTGTTATACTAATTCTCCAAACAGTCTGGAGAAATAATTTTCCCATTATTAAATTTGGGGCCTGCAGAAGTTCAAGTGTACTTGGCCAATTAAAATGAAGCAATTAGACAGCAGGACTCTAGGTATGTTGGCATCACGGACGCTGACCCGCTGCTGTGTGATGATGATGATGAACGGCGTGCATCTGACCCGCTTCTGATTGGACATGACAGAAACGGTCTCCGGGGCGGGTTTTCAGCAGGTTTCAGCGGCGTCGCTGTGTGCTGGCGGATCTGTGCTAGATGCAAACAAGATAATTAGTGCAAGTTTTCCTCCCTTCATGATTGTCCTCCCATCAGAATAATGAAGATCTTTAGAAACACTGTCGGACTTTGTGGAAATGTGCCTGGGTAATAATTAGTGTGATATGAAGACGTTGCGATATGAGTGTTACCAAAACAAAGTTCACAAACAGTTGAAGATGGTTTATTGATGGATGTTATTGATGATTAAAAAGCAGATGTGTTTGTGTTTTGTTGATCAGAAAATGTTGAAAGCTACTTGAAAGGTTTTGAACTATATAACAGGAATACATACAGAGCAAATATTTGAGCTTTCAAGTCTCACCACACACAAAGCATCATAAAGGTTGATTTATTCACTTGGTGAATTGTTTATGACAGACATTTATGTATGTGTTTATAAATTATATATTTGTATCAAGATGTATTGGACATGAGAACGGAACTCAATGCACATGTGTTAAGTCAGTCACTGAATTTCATTACAGATGTTGTTTTAATGCAATGTTGGGGTATGTTTTTTGTCTGTAGATATCTTCAGCTTCATCAGGCTTGTTTCTACCTGTTAGCTGAATTCGTAGTAGACAAACTGTCTCAACATGATGATATCTCCTCTCTTCATCAGTCTCTTTTCCGCATTCTCCACTTCTACAGTATAATTTAAGCACTTCTCTTTCTTTCTCTCTCTCTCTCTCTGTTTTATGTGATACTATTATCACACTACCATAGTATGTATGCTAGTTCTGCAATATGCATTCATTTCCTGTATGCATGTAGTATTCAGATAACCTAATACTTTACTAGGTTGTGTTAGATGTGCTGTATTCAACCAGTGCACACTGCATAAAAATAATGTATCCCATAATACAATGCACTTCAACTTTTATAGGTTTTTATTATCTTGGTTAACTAAAACATCCCTGATATGCACATGATAAGGTGAAATATAATTCAGCGAATATTAAAATATTTAGTGTCTGTGTTAAATTGCATGATAATTGTAGTCTAAGTGCTCAGTCTTAGCACCAGCATGAATAAACATGATCATCTGTGTTCTGGAGTTCATTTAAGGTGGAGATAGACTTGTGCCGGTATTCAGTAATGCGATTATATCACTGTAATGAATATGCATGATATTGTTATCATGGGCATTTCTAAATACCGTGAATAATTATGCATTGCAAATTATTTAGAATTTGGAATGCATTTTAAGAATACTTTTCCTATAAACTGGTCAAAATGCACAACACCGCTGTATGCTACTTGAAAGACTCATGTTCACTCTGATGTAAACAAGCGTGCATGAGAAAACGCGTGAGATGAGCTGAATGAAAGCACATTCACTCTCTGACAGCAGATGGCGCTAAAGTGCAAAAAAAGCCTTTACTCTGGAAACCCCATAAATAAAGCAGCTGTGCTACTTTCCTAAATGTATTTAAATAGCCATTCAGATTTGTGTATTTGCTATGGTGTTCACAGCGCCAAATACTTAAATATTAAGAGTTAATATGCTATTTATTTTCAACTTTTTTTGGGGGGGGGGGGGGGGGTTAATCTGGACTACAACATGCCCTAGATATTGTTATAAAGTGTTTTGATTTTTTGTTCATTCACACTTTACATTAGTGCTTCATTAGTTAATTCATTAGTTAACATAAACTGCAGTGAATAATTCTTCTGAATGTTCATTAATCTTAAGTATTCCAATATTTAATAACATATTGTTAAAATCTGAAATTGCAGCAGTGTTATTTCATGAGCTTACATGTACGAAGACTTGCATTTTATTAACAAATATTAATAACTTCTGTAGCAAATGTAGCTATTGCTCATCGTGAATGTCAATTTATTGTAATGTTCATTTATATCTGTTATCAAAAAAGATATTTAACCTGTTATACTGTATTATGACCACTTTTTAAACTAAATTTCAATACCGTATACTGTGATAAAAGATGAGCAATTAATTGCAACATTTGATACCGTCATAATCCTAGGTGGAAACTGATTTCTCTATCACTCAATTAAATTGGGAGTCTCTTTTGTTTCAGCCCTGTCTAAACGAGTGTGATCAGAGCACGAATCCCAATTAAACATTGTTAGTGGAAAAGAAGCTCATGCCGTTTTGGCCGTACTTTTGCTTTAGTTTCCAGGAAACCCCAGTCCCATGTCTTTGCCATACTAGACCCTCCTTCAGTTGTAGGCTAGGAGCTGTGATTTAATAAGGTGAAAACTGTAAGTTCAGTTGTTTAGAAGCAATAATAGTAAACAAGACCTTTTTGTCTTAGCACAAATGCCTCGGAGCAAGATGCGTGGTGAAGTTTAATACTCGGGGTTCAGGGTTTGTCCAAACACCGCTAATAAACTGCAATATGGACCAGACTTTATAGCGACACTGAAATGTCTGGCTAAGTGAGACAATAAAACCCTTTATTACTCTTCCAGACCTCAAAGAGAAGCTGTCGACCCGCTCTTATTTTATAAAACCTTTCTGGCTCTCTGGAATTGATTGAAGTTTTGCTCGAGCACCTTCGTTGTGGCATCTGTTCTGTTAGAAATGGTTCAACTTCTGCCTTGTTCCCGCCGTCGTGAAGTATACCAGCTCTCCATGCTATGGGCGGCTCACACAATCTGGCTGTAATGGCTGGTTATTTTCCGGCTGGAGTAACACCTCATCACCTACAACCAGATATCGAAGATTATTTTAGCATTCTTTTTGCGTGCTTCTGTGCACGTCATTCAATCATAACATGCTTGAAAATGCCCATGCTTTAGCCCTTAGGACTGTACAGACTGTTTTTAGAAGTGTTTCTGCAGCTCTGCTTTAAATCACGGTAAAAGGTCTCACTGGTTAGTTTTACCGTTTCATATTTCAGTGATCATTTAAACCAGATTTGATTAGAAAAACTCTGTTTTCTTCACGATAAAGCACATGAATGCTGAATCCAACAGTTCTGTGTATCACTGCACATCACCCTTAACGAGATGAGAATAATAATAATAATAATAATAATAATAATAATAATAATAAAATGTAGAAGTAAATCAAATAATAAATATGAAATCATATGCTGCAAATCGGTCTCTTTTAATATATACAACAACTTATCCTCTGTTTGTATTTGAGCCACATCTTATGAGGCATGTTATACTGGAACATTCACTTCCCATTTACAGTCAGTAACAAATTTTTAGCATAAGAATGCCATAAAAAATAATACCAGTACATACATTGATGGTTGTAGTAACTCGGTGGTCGAGGCGTGCTGCATTGTGGCTTGCCTATGCCCTTCAGCCGGGACTTTATTCACAATTCGGCACGGATGACAGACTGAGAGATATTATATGAATGGATGAATTCCATTAATGCATAAAGCCTTCAGAAAAGCCAAATGAAGCAGTGTTTATGAGCACAGTGCTTTGTTTACAGTGGTTACCATGGAAACCACTCTATTTCTGCCATTCCATAAGCGCCACTTGCTGTCAGAAACTGGAATTACATTTTCATTCAGCCTGTTAACTTTTTTTGTTCAGACTAATTCGGAAACCATATATTTGTGTGTATATATACATTTTCAAATTTCAGAAAATTTCAGCCTTTTACTAATTTTTAGGATAAAATGTTCCTAGTGTTTGATCTCTAGCCTGTGGTGTAGATACAGGTGTGGAGTCGAGGCGAGTGACTGCCGCAGCTGGTGTCCCAGTCCAGCTCAATGGGCTCCATTCACTCAGAGCCAGGCTGGAAGAGAGGCGACTGAAGCGTCTGCTTTCTCTCTCGGGGGACACGGGCATCTCTAGGGGCTTGAACTTCCTGTCAGAGTCTCTCTCACACACGGGTTGTCAAACACTGCTCTGATCCTCTTTGTGTGTCTCCCTTCCTCTCTTCCTCTCTCTGTTTAGTCTCCTTCCTTCAGCTCTGATCTGAAACCTAGTGAGCTGCACAACTGAAGAATGTTTTTATGCATCACATGCACATATGAAAGCTGTTACAAACAACTGGCAGTGAAATCATTCTGCTTTATACCTTGTTTTAGTCAGCATCACATTTCATTTCGTTTCATCACAAGGCTGCCAGGAATTATTTTTATTTATTGATTGATTGCTCAATTGGTTATTTCAGTGGCATCAAGGTGTTAATATTCATTTTGTATTTATATAAAAAAATAAAATATATGTATTGAGATTTGTATTTTATTTGCTCATGTGGTTCTAAGAGTAGCATCAGAATGGTAATATTCAATTTATTTGATATTTTTCTTTATACATTGGATATTTTTTTTATTTGATATGGCTTTTATTTGTCCACATGGTTATCACAATATAATTTTTATTATTTTTTTTATTTGTTGCTTAAATTTATTTGCTTGCTTGTTTTTCTCAATAGCATAGCATCAGGGTGGTAATATTAATTTAATACAATTCTTTTTTTTTTTTTTTTTTACAAAATATTAATTTTATAAATCTTTTTTTTAATGTTATTTTACTTGCGCTCTTTATTCCTGTAGTTTCAGGTCACTAGCATATTTATTTATTTGTTTATTTTTATTTATAGTTTTATTTTATTTACTCACTTCATGATTATTATTATTATTTTATTGCTAATATTTTAATGTAATATTTATGTGTTTGTTTTTCCTCTGTTCCTCTCTATTTCACATTCTAAAGTTCTGTTATATAATTAATAACCTGTAGCGGTTTGTGTTATTATGCCGTTTAGCCACCTGTTTAGACAGGCTTTGAAATTCCAATCACAGCAGTCTGAGCTGAGCTCCAGTGATCATTTGTGTGTTTAAGTGTGCGTTTCCTCGAGTGTGTGTGTGTGTGTGTGTGTGAGAGAGAGAGCTCAGAACGATGTCATCTGGTAAAGTGTTCTTCCTACTAAGATAAGAGCTGGATCTGTGGCAGTTTGTTACTCGTATGCTCATTAGGGACGTATTCTCAACCATTTCCTTTTCCTCTTTTCTCTAGGCATTGCTCTGCTCTGCTATCACGGCAGTGTCTCTCTCTCTCTCTCTCTCCATGTTTTTTGTGTGTGTAATTGGATTGGCTTCTTCTGGGACTACCAGTGAATCATCTCGTATGTGCAGACGTGATGTAGGCTGAACAAGAGATTCATTGTCTAGTTTTTAGAGCTTCATTGATTCTAATAGAACTTTGTGAAATCATTATGAACTGAAATGAGTGATGCATTTAGTGATGATAATGGGAATGCACTTTGCTTGATTTCTAGGCAATAATCCGTTCCGAATTTGCATGAAATGTTTGTTTTTCAGACATATACATGCTGCAATGATTCAGAATTACATCGGCATATTTATTAGCTTATTTAAACTTAAAAGTAAATTAATTCTAAATAGTATATAAGTTGTAAACCAAATTAAGAAATATATAAAAACAAATAATAATGAAAACGAATTACTAAAAATAAAATAAATAAATAAAAAGAAATGTAAGTCGCAAAAAGTAAAGGCTAATTCAATGTGAATAAATAGTAGGATTCTTAGTGTAGGAGCTCTTTTAAACAGTTGATTTAATATTCAAATCTGAAATGTCATGTGGCAAATGTTTGCTTGTGTTTATTAATAACATTTCATTGTTGGTTTGCATGCATGTTATTGCAGGTACACAAGGATGTGCATTGAAATGTTTTTGTCATGTAGTGCTGCGGAGGTGTTTAATCCAGATTCAGGGAAAGAGAGAAATGACTGCTTTGGGTTTTTGTGTTTTTGGGTGTGTGTGTGTTTGGTATCACAAGGCCCACAGTAAGAATATTGTGTAATTACACTCTCTCTCTGCCGAGAGTCTCTGTGTTAGCAGAGAATCGAATCAGCATGTGTGAGACCGAAATAGAGACAGTAATTAACCCTCACAGGTCTCGCTCCCTTCTCGTCCTCTGCTGTCTCTCGGTCACTGGGTCATGTGGGTCATTCAGGGTCACTGAGAAAAACCCTGGAACGTCATGGCCAGTGCCAGAAAAATACATTCAAGCACCATAACAATAATTAAAGTGGTTCTTCACTGAAAATGTCGATTTGAAAACATTCAAACACTTTGGGTTCAGTCATGATCTTTTGGGTACGTGTGTGTGTGTGTGTGTGTGTCAGAGTGGAGCCACTGTTTGTTGTGTAGTCAGTTAATGCATTGCTGCAGCATCTATAACTCTCTCTCTCTCTCTCTCTCACACAGCAAGCAGAAATTGATGCCATGTGTCTCAGTAAAGTGTTTTATGTTCTCTGTCTGCAGCAATCTATAACTACGATGCTCGCAGTGATGAAGAGCTGTCCTTACAGATCGGAGACACTGTACACATTCTGGAGACTTACGAAGGTGACACACACACACCACACACACACACACACACACAGAGATTCTTATGTTGTAACTACACTGATATGAAAATAAAATTATTTAAGCTCAACCATTTAAGCCTTCACCAAAACTATTTTAAGAAAATATATTTATCAATAAGGATTTATTTAAATTATGGAAAAAATTTAAATAACTACAAAGCAAAAATAATAATAATTTGTTTTTACTTTTAATGCAATTTATTTTTAAATGTAATTAAAATTAAAATATTTTATCAAATTTTAGTTTTATCTTATTTAATTTATTTAGTTGTATCTTTTATTTAGTTGTATCTTTTATTATATTATCTTTTGTTTTATTTCATGTGGAATGTGTCTCTTTATTTTTGAATGTTTATTTCATGTTTCCCTTTGAATATTACCTTGAACCTTGAATATTACAAAATCACACACAGTATTTTTTTTATTTTATTTCAGTTTGAGAGTTGCAATAATTGCAAACCTCATTTAAAAGAAACTTAAAACAGTTCATATAATATTTAAATGATTCTTGATATTTTCTAAAGGTAAAGTACCACATATTAGTTTCACACACTATATAGTACCCCATTTAATTTCAGTCACCTTTTTAGGACACAGATGTGACATCATCAGAGCTTTCCTCTCTCTGATCTCAATAACATGCACTTTAGTGTTGAATATGAAACATGTCTTTTATCATCTCAGAATATTGTTTTCTAGATGTGCTATAAGACACAGTGGCGTCTCTTTGTGATCTAATTGTTGGCATTTCCGTCTGACTGCTGTGATATTTCGTTCTTTTCTCAGGATGGTATCGAGGGTATCGGCTGAGGAGAAAATCGAAGAAGGTGAGTTACTTTATGAAGTGCTTCCAGAGGACAGTCAGTTTTCTTCTTCAGTTCACTCATTTGTTTCCTCTATGTACAGGGTGTGTTTCCGGCGTGTTACATACATCTGAAGGAGGCCACGGTCGAAGGCAATGGGTCAGTATGTTCATTTAGATTCCTGGAAGTTTGCAGTTAGTTGAATATGAAATAAAGCATTAGCAACATAAATCTGCTTATTTTTCATTCACTACTCTAGTATCAGAACTAGATGTAGTTTAGTTTGTTTGTCCAATTAAACATGGATTAATGACCAGTGCAGAGCAGTGCAGATTTAGAGTATTGTGACATTAGCTTATTAGCTTAACCGCTGTCAGTCATGTCTCTCCCATGTGCAAAAATTGTATTTAGTTTTTTTTATTTTATATTATTTTTTGTTTATACTTTTTGTCAAATGTATTATCATTGCTTAAAAAAAAGAGACAAATTCATGCAAATAATGATTTTAAAATAATATGTTGGAATAATGGCAAACTTCGTATAAAATGAATATTTATAAAATATTTAATTTATCCAAATGTTTCTGAAGGTTACGTAGCATTTCTCAGTGATCATTTGTTAATAATGTTCCTCTCTTATATAATTAATAATTTTTTTATTCTATTATTTTTTATAAAAAAAATATTATTTTATTTTTTAAATATCGTAAAAAATGTTGTATAATTGTTTACTTTGTTGTATATTATATTTTGTTTGTTTTTATGCTTATAATTATTTTTTTTCTATATTTTTTTATCTGTTTTTGTTTGTTTGTTTGTTTAATGTTGCTAAAAAAAGGAATGCAAACCATGGTTTTAAATTGTCATGAAATTAATTTTATATGAGGGTTGCCATTTCTTTTCATATTTAATATTTATATAATATTTAATTTGCCCTTGACATTTTTTGAAGATTAAGTGCTATCTCTTAAGTGCTCAATTGCTTAGAAAAAAAGTATTTTTAAGAGTTTCACACTCTATTCCTGTAAAGACCTTTAAACTCCCCCGCTCCCCCTCCATTTCTGTCACCTCTCACCATTTTAAGACCTTTAAACACAGATATTTTCTTACCTGCCCTTCTGAGATTCTATGACGGTTAGGATGCAGTTTTTGAAGGAAGTTCACTATGTAGGTATAGCTTACTATGTTTTGGAACATCCTCATTAAACTTTACTCTCCTTTGCTGCATCTGAAGATTCTGTTACTTCTGTTATTGTTCTGATTTTATCAGCGTCGCTCCCTGAAACCAGCCTGAGTGCAGTTAACAGTATTTTTCCCTAGACGTCTTACTAAGTTAGCGCCCCAGCAGCCCGTTGCTAGCCTAATGGGAGATTTTGGAGTTTGAAATGGATTTTCAAGCGTGGTTCAGGAATATAATACGCACGAGTGAGTGCTGGTTTGATGCAAGTGTGTGAGTAATTGGAATCGTGAGCAAAGCCCAGCTCAGATTCCATAACAGCTCTTTTGATGACTGATGCTGGTAATTAGTTTTCATTGGCATGAAGGGATCTGAATGACTCTGGGTGCTCAGGAGCTTGGAGTAAGCAGGAATTACTGACGCGAATGCAGTTAAACAGTATATTGTTTCCCACACAAGCAATATTCTTGGAAAACTCCTTCACTTATTGTGCTTTTTCTGCTTTGCACTCTGTCACTGTTCATTTAGACAAAAGGAGACGGTCATTCCTTTTGAGATTCCGCTCATTCATGAGGTCACCACTACTTTGCGAGAATGGGCGTCAATATGGAGGGACCTATATGTGGTAAGCTTGTTTTTATTCCAAATTTAAATGTTGCTTCCCAAAAGTTGCACACACTTCTTCTGCACAAAGGGTACACTGTTATAAAGCATGCAATAATGGAAATTATAAACAATGGACAAATCAGGACAAGATTTTGAAAAGAACTGACATGACATAATTAAAAAGTAACGTTTGTTTTCAAACCTTTTTGAAAAGCATCCCACTGAAAGTTTGTAAATCTTTTAATTACATAATCCAGGGATATGACCCTCTGGGACTGTATGTCTACAGAGTTTAAGAGCATCCTTTATGCTGCAGCATGTGCTTTAACTAATTAATTGACACGCATAGCAGGGTTTTAACCAGACTTTGTGTTTCCAACAGGGCGACAAGCGTGAGATGTTCAACACGGTCCGAGACATGATCTACGACTTGATTGAATGGCGTTCCCAGATCCTGTCCGGCACGCTCCCGCAGGATGAGATGTCCGAGCTCAAACAGAAAGTCACCTCTAAGATGGACTATGGGAACAAGTATGAACACACACACACACACACACACACAAGCTGCTGACTCGTGCTGATCAGGTCGTGTTGGAACAGAGAGAGCGTGAGCTTGAAGTCACGACTGCAGTCGGTTTCATAAAATCAGACTTTTAATGAGAGCGTTTTATTGCTCTTCATTTTGATTCGTGATCTATTTTTGCTATGAAGGGTCATTGTGAAAGACTTTGGATTTCAGCACTTTATCTGCTTTCATTTGGGGAAGAAAATAAAAATAAAAGATGTTCTTAATCAGCAGTGTGTGCTGTTATTTGTGGTTAAAAGTTTAACCCCTTAACCCCAAGTATTAAATGGTGATACTAGTAGATGATTCTCATCTGGCAAGCAATAAAACAAAAGTAGACTTGCATTGAAGGACCAGTAAGTATATGCCTAGCAACTGCATAAAACCTCCCTGGCAATGTTCTTTTAGCATGTGCACTTAAGGCATTTTTAGAAAATCTTCAGGAAATCAAACCTAATTGAAATAGATAGTTCACCCAAACATGAAGACTGGCTGTTTATTTTGCCCTCAGGCCATCCAAGATATAGGTGACTCTTCTCTTCAGTAGAACAGTAAAGAAGAACTTTAGCTGAATCTGTGGTGCTTGGGGATTCATAAAATGCAAGTCAATTGCTTCTTGCACTTTTAGAGTCAAAGAATACATATCAAGCAACACAAAATGAATACTTGTGGCTCCTGATGATATGCTGAGGTCTTATGAAGCACAATGATCGGTCTGTGCCAGAAACTCAATATTATTTACAACAGTATTACCTGCAATCCAGATTCTCAGGCAAACAGTCTTCGTTCTGCAAAAAAGTCTTTGTTAAAGTGTTATAAGCCATCAACCAAACCATCCAGCTACAAGGTCAATCACAACATTAGTGTTTTATTTGAAGTAAAAGAGTTTTTTGAAAACGTTTTTAAAAAGTATTTTAAAATCAGCCAAAAAAGTAAAACGTAAAAGTCTGTATACTTAAATGTGTCTATTGACCACAGGACCACTGGGTAACTTTTTGGATGAATCAGATGTTGCTTTCAACCTTTCCTGAGGATGATACTCCCTTAGTTTTGCTTGTAGATTTCAACATCCACCTAGATAAACCTCTACATGCTGATTTCCACACTCTGCTTGCCTCTTTTGATCTCAACCGAGTGTCAACTTCTGCTACTCACAAATCAGGCAACCAACTGGACCTTATTTATACTCGACATTGCTCTACTGATCATGTTCTGGTTACTCCACTGCACACGTCGGATCACTTCCTCCTCACTCTTAACCTCAACATGGTCCCTGACACATCACTTACCCCTCCACATGTCATCTTTCGACGTAAACTACGCACTTTCACCGTCCCGGCTATCTGCAATGGTTTCATCTTCACTTCCTTCCCCTAAACTGTTTGCATCTTTGGACGCGAACAGTGCTACTGATATTTCCTTCTCCACTCTTACATCTTGTTTAGACACTGTTTGCCCCTTATCTTCCAGGCCAGCCCGTTACCCCTTCTGCCCCTTGGTTATCTGATGTTCTACGCGAACACCGTTCTAAGCTTAGAGCTGCTGAAAGGATGTGGCGCAAATCCAAAAATACTACTGCCCTTAATGTGTATCAGTCACTCCTGTTTTCCTTCTCTGCTAATGTCTCCAATGCTAAAATTACATACTACCATAGCAAAATTAACAATTCGTTTAACTCTCGCATGCTTTTTAACATTTTCCTCACTTCTTTGTCCTTCTCCTCCCTCTCCTGCTTCATCTCTAATAGCTGACAGTTTTGATGACCAAATCCTCCTGTCAACCCTAGTGGCAAAAGGCATCTCTGGAACCACACTTCAATGGTTTGAGTCTTACCTATCAGATAGGCCCTTCAAAGTATCTTGGAGAGGTGAGGTGTCCAAGTCACAACATCTAACTACTGGGGTGCCTCAGGGCTCAGTTCTTGGACCTCTTCTCTTCTCTGTCTACATGGCATCATTAGGTTCTGTCAGTCAGAAACATGGCTTTTCATACCACTGCCATGCTGATGAAACTCCACTCTACCTCTCATCTCAGCTTGTCTAACAGACATTTCTTGCTGGATGATGGGCCATCACATTCAACTCAACCTCTCCAAGACAGAACTGCTTGTGATTCCAGCAAACCCATTGTTTCATCACAATTTCACCATCAAGTTAGGCACATCAACCATAACTCCTTCAAAAACAGCTAGAAGCCTTGGAGTTATGATTGATGATCAGCAGACTTTCTCAGACCACATTGCTAAAACTGTCCGATCCTGCAGATTTGCTTTATTCGACATCAAGAAGATCAAGCCCTTTCTTTCGGATCATGCTGCACAACTCCTTGTTCAATCTCTTGTTCTGTCCAGGCTGGACTATTGCAATGCTCTCTTGGCAGGTCTTCCAGCCAGTTCTATCAAACCTTCTGTCAAATGTATAATATATCTGCTGTTCATATATTAATTTATTAGTGTGTTATATGATTAGAATGTTGTCCCGGTTTTAAAATAAATCAATGATATTTGAGAATGTATTTTCCCTTTTCAGGAAAAGTATCGAAAAAGTATCGAAATCGCCATTCTTGGCTAGGTATCGGTATTGAAACAATAATTTTGGTATCGTGACAACACTAGTCTGTACCTGATTTGCTTGCTGCATCTCTCTGATTGGTGGGATTTCATGTACAGCATCATGGATAGTCACTTTTCAACAAATTCAGTTGTTAATTTTTTTTTCTTTTGAAATAATGTGAACTGACACTGCAACAAAAGCAGATACCATAATTTAAGAATCAGAACTCAACAGGCGTATATGTACATGTGTGTATGTATGCATGTACTGTGTGTGTGTGTGTGTGTGTGTGTGTGTATGGCTTGCATATAGATACTGTAGATGCAGGGCTTATTGTTCAGCTGATCAAAGTAAAAAATGGAAACCAGTTTGAATGTTTTACAGTAAGTTATTCTATTTGCACACTTACATACTTTATTTCTGCTCATTGAACACATTCAAAGGGTCTAATAGCAGCAGGTTTATTATTACCTCTCTCTCAGAGCGTTTTAGTGTTACTGTTAACTTCAGAAGGAGGAAGTGAGCATACAGTGGGATGATAGAGCAGCTTAGGTGAAAAAGTCACTAGTGACACACACACACACACACACACACATACGTACAACTCTCACTTCTCAGTTCTGTCTTTGTCAACTTTAAGTGTAGTTTTTTTTTTTCTCAATACAAATCCAGAATGCCCATAGTAACCGCATAGCAACATGCTTGAAACCATTGATAATACCTGCTGTTATTTCTTACGCTTATTTAGCAGGTCATGTATTTAGCAGGTTATGTCCAAATAAAAGTATTCATTTGGATTAGTAAAACACAGATCTTCATCTCTTTCAAACTACTATGTGTTTTTCCTACACTGTTTTGTGTGTTTGCCAGGTATTTAGATCTGGATCTGGTGGTGAGAGATAAAGACGGGAATATTCTGGATCCTGACCTGACCAGCACCGTCGATCTGTTCCGAGCGCATGAAACCGCGTCCAAGCAGATTGATGCTCGCATCCAAGAGGAGAGGGTAAACCATATTATACTGTTTTATCCATCATGGCACTGATTTGAACATGTTGCTTTTTTTTTTTTTGTCTGTAATTTGAATGGGTTTGTAGGTGTTACTGGATTGTGAATGTACGAGGCCCGAGAGCCGAAGCCACACTTATGTTTTCTCATCACACAATTGCAGTGATGTTTAATAAACTCTAATATTTATATTTGGATGTGACTAGCACAACCTCTAAACCACATGAAAAGTCCCTGACCACAGTTCTGAAACACCACCGCTGATGTGTGAGAGGTTACACAGGAACAGAGAGAGCGTGAGAGCGCACCATCTCACTTCCCATGTTACTGTGAGACGCAATGTGACACATGGCTGGGTGATATAGTCTCAATCAGAAAAAACATTGCTTTCAAACCGCCATTGGAAATGCACACGTTTTGTGCAATAAATAAAATACAGCAAAAAACTTCAAAGATTGAAAAAAGCAATGAAATGTATGTATTTTAATATATAAATAATATAAAAAACTCTTTAGTTTACTGTCCAGTTCTCTTTATTTACTATTTGTTTATTAGCATGCACATTACTAGGATATTGGCTGTTAATTAGTACTTATAAAGCAAATATTAATGCCTTCTGCATGACCTTAATCCTCCCCATACCTAAACTTAACTACCTCACTAACTATTAATAATTAAGAGTTTAAGAGATTGAGGCAAAAGTCTTAGTTAATAATGAGAATTGGACCCTGAAGTGTGACCAAACAAAAAAACTATTGTTCATATACATATTTATATAAACAATAATTAAAGCACGTTTTCCATGCTGTTTTCACTAAATGCATACAAGGATGCTATTTTATAATTTTTGTTTATATGCACTTATAACAATATTAGCCTACATATATTTCAATATATGTAACATACAATATGTACAATATATATAAATTTATGCATTATATATATATATATATATATATATATATATATATATATATATATATATATATATATATATATATATATATACATATATATATATACACATATATATATACATATATATATATACATATATATGTATATACATATATATGTATATATATATATATATATATATATATATATATATATATATACATATATATATATATATATATATATATTCGGAAACCTAATGGTCATTTGAAATGCTCAATAAAATGAACTAAATATTCACGATGTTTCTTCGTTTCATATCGTCAGCAAAGTATTGCAAATACAGTTGTGCACTTACTGTAAGTTCACATACCCCTTGCAGAATATGCAAAATTATTCTAACAACAAAAGAGGTATCATGAAAATCGCATGTTATTTTTTTATTAAGTAATAAAATAACTTGAATAAACTATTTCAGACAAAATAATAGCTGTATTTGTAAAAATGACCCTATTAAATTTTCTGCACCCTCTTGATTCCTAATACTGCATGTCATTTCCTGGATGATCCACAACTGTTTTATGCACATTCTTTGTTTTCCAGCATCTTCTGACCCTACCCAGATGTTCACTGTCCTTGAGTCTCTTAGGTTTTATAGATTATAGATTCTTTGAGACCGACCGTTACTAACGCCCGTGTAATTAGTCTTGCTGACTTTTACTGTGTGCTCAGACGCCCATCATTTTTTATGTATTTATATTTTCAGTCTCAGAAGCAGAACATGGATTTGAGCCGGCAGGCCAAGTTTGCCTCCACACCCTCGTTCGCCCTGTTCGTCACACTCAAGAACGTCGTGTGCAAAATCGGAGAAGATGCAGAAGTGCTGATGTCTCTATACGACCCGATTGAGTCCAAGTTTATCAGGTCAGTGCACACACAAACTCAAACTTATAGATGTGTATTCACATCCATAAACATTCCTGCTGTCAAATAAAACTTTCTTCAGAGTTTACGATTGTCACTGCCTCAGTGACCAGTAACTATGATGTTTCACATCCTCAGTAGTAAATCAACCACAGCGTTTGTGCCATGCACACAGTTCTCAGTGGTTTGTTTCAGCAGTAAATGATCTTGATGTAAAAATATATAATATCTGTTGTTTTTACTTTCTTGCAGTGAAAACTATCTTGTGCGCTGGTCCAGTTCAGGTTTGGCCAAAGACATCGATCAGCTTCATAACCTGCGTGCCGTATTCACTGTATGTATTATTTTGGCCTTTACTTTTGACACGTTATATTCAGGATTATCATAGATGGGGAAATGATATTGGGACATGATGCAGACCCATATTACCCACATGATCACCGTGACTCATTGATAACTACTTTTTAATCTGGAACTCAAATGCAACTACATAAATGATTGATTTAAAACTCCACATAAGTATTAATAACAGTAAGGTGTGCATCACATAATAATAATAATAATAATGATAATAATGCTTGTAGTTCTAGCTGGACAAATTCAGTAAATGTAACATTTTAACAAATATTGGGTTTAATAGTTAAAATATTTGTATCTGTTCTTTTTTTCAGTGTTATAGTTTTATTAATATAACATTAGATTTTTTAATTCACCCCCCCACTCCAGAGTTTAATTAAAAAATATATATATTTTATTTATTTTTATGTTTTTATTTTATTTTATTTTTTAATTTGGGGTAACATTTTAGTTGTTATTTTTCCAGTTAGTTATTATAGTGCTTTAACTTAACGTTATTTCAGTGAGTTTCAAACGCAGCATTTCTAATTTTTATTTTAATCCCTTTAATTTTTTCGTCTAATATTTATATAATTTTATTTCACCTTTATTATTAAATGACCACTAAATTTTTTTAATAGTTTTAGTTTTAGTTAACGATAGCAATCCTGTTCTTTGCTAAAAATGCGTGCAGTGCAGAATTAAAAGTTGGCCTAAAATGTGGGCTGATAATGAGATGTTTTAAAAAGGTATCTAGGTTTTCAGCTAACTAGGTTTCTAACTGTGCTCATTTGTGCCACCTGTACAAACCGCGAGACTACACTAAATCCTTTACATGCATGACCTTATTGTTTGATTTGGACACTCAAATATTTCCTCCAATGCTTCAGTACCAGCTCGTTCCTAGAAACACAGTCATGTAAATGACTCATTTACGGCTTGATTCCGTTCATCTGTTCCTGTCTCTCGCTTTGTTCCTTAATGAGTAATCACAGTATTATTGGGTGACACTGTAATTCGTGTTCATCAGTCGTATTGCAGAATTGGTAATTAAAGTGTTGGAGAAAGCAGCAGCATCATTAAAGCTGTAAAGGGTAACAAGCTAACGGTTGTTAGAGGAGGAAGCTCAACGGAGACACGGCCTGGTTTGCATTCTTACATGTATTTTGTGCATCCATGTATCTGTGTTGGTGTCTACAGGTCATTTAACACAGAAAAAAAAATTATCTGCACCACCAAAAACATATAATGAATGTGAATTGTGTTGAAGTTATTGTCTTTCTCACACACTGTTAGCTTTATCTTTTTTTATTTTAATTGCATGCATTTTGTGTATTTGCATGTGCATGCTTTTTCATTTTAGAGCATATACACTGGTTTGTTTGTTACGAGTTGGTGCTTGTTTGCACCCATACGTTCTCATTTTCTAGAGGTCATTTCTTTAATAGATGCTGGGCTCGTGAGGGTCAATTTATTTCCCCAGAATCCTCTGCTCTTTGCACAAACCCCCAGCGGGGAATGAGTTGCTGCCCCCAATCAAAAGCTGCTTCAGCAATTTATCCTTCATTCAGACAGCGTACTAACAGTTTGTGTGCACCAAACCAATCCATGCATCAGTCGTTGTCTTCCTGGATAGTTGCTCAACTAACGAGTTTGAGTTTAACTTGATGGTTGTAGGCAGAAACACCTGGTGCATGGCCAGTGGTTCTTCAGGGCTCATAATAATATTATCTACTGTTTGAGTTCATGATTGTGCGTGCTTTTTTACTCTCTTGCTTGTGTTTGTGCGTTTCTCTCCAGGATCTGGGGAGTGAAGACCTGAAGAGGGAGAAAATCAGTTTTGTTTGTCAGATCGTTCGAGTGGGCCGGATGGAGCTCAGAGATAACAACACTAAGAAGTTAACGTCCGGCCTCCGCAGACCCTTCGGTGTGGCAGGTAGAGCCTCACACATAACACCATGCACACTGAGCATGGAAACCAGTGTCCATTAAAATACCACCTGGAATTTACATGGATGCATTTGGTGGATGCTTATATCCAGAGTGATTATAAATGAGCCGTTCATCTACGGAAACACCAACCATACAGCCATTGTTATTACTGTACATGTACATTTTTTATTTGTAATATTTATTTGAGTGATTGCATATACCTATAAGTATAATTGTTTAAGCCTTGTGTGAAATCAGCTGTAATAATATATTGCATATAATCTTAGTTTGCTATATGCGATACAGAAGGTGGTGCAGCAATCATACTGCGCTCATGCATTTTTAATGACATCAAAACAAACATGGCCTTTGCACTGATTTTGTCTGTCTGGAGTTAAACATCATTACATCTACAATCACAGTTCACATTAGAAGCCTTGATCTGGTTGCAGTGAAGTGACCCTAACAGTTGTGTCGTCTGTTGGAACTGTTACTGTTGCTAAATCCTGACGCTAAGCTTGATTATTGTGCAAGTTTGTTGTCTGTGGTTGTGCACAAAGGGGTTCTCCCTTAGTTTCATGGAAAACGAAAATCTGTTCTTCAGTTGTAAATAAATAAATAAATAAATAAATAAGGCCGAACAGGAGAATGAGGGCAGACATGCAGCCTTTGGTTTGAACATCAAACGGGTTTTGAAGTGGGAAAGCATCTCTCTCTCTCTCTCTCTCTCTCTCTCTCTCTCTCTCTCTCTCTCTCTTTCACCCCCCCCCCCCTCTCTCTCACACAAACTCTCTCTCGCTCTCTCTTTCTCTATCTCTCGCTCTCTCTCTCTCTCTCTCTCTCCCCCCCACCACCCATATATTAGCAGTATGTCTGTATGTGGGTCAGGTCAGGCGGGTAGAGGCAGAACCTGTATGTGAAATGTCACCTTTAATGCGTCACATTCAGAGACAAGCCAACGCTTCCATTATGGCTCATCAGTTTCCTGTTGCCTGCTGTAAACCCAATCTCACACCAGGACAAATGGCCATTTAGAGGCGATGTTTATGTGTTCAGTCAGTAATAGCTGCTGCTTGACAGCTCATCTCAAAAGTTTTGCCTGCTCTCACCCTTATAAACCACGAATTTAAACTTTCAGGAGTTTCTATTAGCTTTTACATTTTTTTATATTTTTTTTCACAGTGATTGAATCTCGCAAAGACACATTCACGTCAAATTACACCCCAAAGTAAAATAATAATAAATTCAATTAAATAAATATTTTCATGACATATATATATAATTTTTATTATTTTATTTTATTTTTATTATTATATTTTATATTGTATATATATATTTTTTTTTTTAATATGCATAATACAATGCAAGTAATATGTCACTTTTTGCATCATAGCGGGAATCTGGACAAAGTGATTTTTAATCAGCATATTTTTAATCAGCATATATTTAAGTAAACTGAATTACATGATTGCATGATTATATTATTAATAAATAAATAATATACATATAACACAATATTAATATATTTATTTTAATGTTATTTAATCATTTTCTTCTATTACTGTATATCAAATAGAATAGATGACATAATATAATTTAATTACTTTTATTACACCTTTTTTGTGATTACTTGTTTGAGGTGTATGAAAAGGTATCATGCATTAAATATGTGAATTTGCTCAGACCGTCTGTAAAGTAAATGGGAAAAACTGTTAGAATACAATGGTCATCTGAGATGGGTCATTCTTCATGAGATTCATTCACAGTTGCGGAGACCAGATGTGTGATTGTGCAGACATTATTCTCATCTCATTCTTCTCTTTGCAGTAATGGACGTCACAGACATCATCACGGGCAAGATGGACGACGAAGACAAGCAGCACTTCATTCCCTTCCAGCCGTAAGTATGACTTCATGATGGTTATGATGAAAAGGACTTATCGTGAAACAGTTTTGACCTTCAGTCAGGTGCATCAGTCACTTGTAGTGTGTTAGGTATTGTGTAGTCGCCTCAATGATCAGTGTTTATTCATTAAAGACAACAGTACACAAACTCACTCTTATTCTGTAGGGGATGCACATGTGCCTCACAGTCACTCACTCGTTCATTCTGTCACTCAATAAGACTACACTTCAGTCTTTCTGTGCTTTGCCGCTCTCACAGCCCAGCCGGGTCACTCAGAGAGGAGTCCAGGGGTTTGCTGGGAATTGTGGGGTGTTTAAGATGCGAGTTCTCACTTCAGGGAGGTTTTTACTTTGTAGCAGCTTATTTTTGACTTTAGATTAGCTCTGGTCCAAAACCTAGGGTACTGTCTTGCTGTCTGCTGCTGCCTACATAGGTAGCTACATTTTAAGACAAGATCCTAACTCAAACAGAACCTTGTGACTGATTTGAATACTTCTAATGGGCAGCAACAAATAGCAAGTCAATAGTAATAATAATAATAATAATACTAATTTATTATTATTATTTATAAATTAAACAGTATATATTATTATTAAAAATAGATTTCTATTACAGTTTGGACATATATAATATAAAATATTTTAATACAAATTTTTCTTCTAGTTGAATTGTTTTATCAACAATAATATAGAAATGGTTAAATAATAGTAATAAAATATTTTTTATAATAATAAAATATTTTTTTTTACATTATAATATACAAACGTAAATATCTAAATAATAAATGATGATGATAAAAATAAAAAATGGTATATTATATATATTTAAAAAATACATTAAATATGTATGTTCTATATAATAATAATAATATAAAAAGTTTTTATATATTTTATAGATTCAATATAATATATTTTAATATTAATATTATGCAATAATATTAAATGGGCCAGACAATTATAATAAATTAATATTTAAAAAAAATTATATTATAAGTAAAAACATTTTCATATAATACAATAATCATCTAATATTTGTTATTTCATTGTACTATATCAAATATAAGTACAAATGTATTTTTAAACTACATTTTAATTATAATCAATACATTTGACCCTGTCCATCATCTTGGATGAATTATGTATTATAAGTACTTTATTAATGAGCTTTATTATAATTACTTTTGTAATTAGGCATCATTGATCTGTAGTGCGCTTTTTCTGTCTTTGTTATGAAGGGCAGCTCACTAGGTTTTGTGTCTTTTATAGAGGCAGTGGCTTCATCTGTGTTTGGGTGAGATGAGGGTCATTCTGAAATTACAGCATCTCTCTGTGTCTCTCCTGTCACCCATCCCGCATCACTGTTTGCTAACAAAATGGCTTTTGTCCCTGTCATGGTATCTGTATCACTGTTTGGTGTCTTCCCTCTCACTTTCTTCATTCTTCTCTTCTTCTTCTGTCTTTTCCTTCCGCTCATGTCCACTCTCATCTGGCTCTCTGTGGCTACTACTCTTCTTCTCTCTTTGTCTTCCTCCTCTCTCTCTCTCCGTTGGCGTGTTGCCTGTCGCGTGTGAACTCCAGGCTAGCGTTGGATGACGCCATTCGCCACAGGCAGCTGAACATCTCCCGTTTTTCACCCAGGGTGGCGGGCGAGAACGACTTCCTCCAGACCGTTATCAACAAGGTCATCGCCGCCAAAGAGGTCAATCACAAAGGTCAAGGTAAAGGTCACCGGGTTGAACACATTTCATCTCCAAAGCTGCTTTGAGAGTCACTTAACCAAACGAAAAACCCTATTATTGTGTATATTATGCTGTTTCATAAAGGTCTTCGCACCAACCAGTCAAAATAAAAGTTTGCTTCAGCGTGAAGAAATTGCGACAAATATATTACTATTGTTCAGTAGAATATTCTTCTTAAAGTAATAATAAAATAGCTCAATGGTTTTTTCAAGGAATATTGCGTTAAGTTTTCTTTCCATGCTTTTATTTTAAGCACTTTTAAACCATTTTGTATAATTAAATCTGGAAAAATGTTAACGGACAACACAGAATTTCTGAAAAAGAAAACATTTCATGTTACTGTACCATTTTTTTTATAAATTATTAAATTGTTTATGAGTTTATTTGATTAGACATGATTTTTAAATTATTGATATGCAGTTAAACCATTAAAATGTAATCCAAATAAATTAAAACTGAAAATGCAAAATAAAATTTTATAAAAGATTTTATAGGGCTCAAAAATAATTTCGGTTTAATTTTTATCAAATTGTTATTAAATATAAGATTCATGAGTTCAATAAACCAGACACAACACAACTACATTTTAAAATAACAACTAAAACAGAATCATTGGGCCCTATTATTTAAAAAAGTTATTAAATTGTTAAAGTTTCATGAATTCAATTTATTCAACGCTTTTCGTTATCAAAATTTTATTAGACAATTAAAACATACAGCACAGAATTTGGGGAAATTTTTTAAATCAAAGCTGATTTCACAGGGGCCTAAAAATGTAACTTAATAAATTGTTGTGGTATTGTATGTGTCATGATTTCAATTAATTAGACATGCTTTTTTAATTACATTTTTTTAACAATTGAAACTGAACTCAGAAACATTAAAACAGAAAAAAAAAATATTTGAGAAATAATATAGAACCGATTTTCTAGGGCCCTACATTTCCAGAGGGTTTCTCTAATGGCGCGTCTTAACCTACAGTAAAAATGAAATCTGTAAGATAAAGAAATGTTCCTGATTTAAGTTATTTGGCTTGAGTTAATGATCTGCAGCTTGTTTTGTAGCCTAGTTAAAGTGTGGGAAGTTAAAAATACAGGAAGATAAAACTGATGTGAGGAGATGGAGAGCCACGCTGTCCCAGATACGATCAAACCGAGTTCCTGCCAAGAGACTTTCACAATCTAAAGGGGCCTGAATCTTACAAATGACGGAGTTAATGAACAAAATTAGTTCAAGTTGAATTGGGTTTAACAAGCATGAGAATTGGTTCATGCCGAGGAGAATGGGAAGCGAACATGTCGGGTTGCACTGCTGTCAGATCACATCACAATCCATCACCACAGACATAATCCATCCTTCCTGTGATTCCTGAAAGCTGCTATCACCAGCAGGACATCGAGAGCTTCAGTATAACCTGAGACCAGTCAGATATGAGCAGGTCCTTCTCGTTTATGAACAAGGTTAATCAAGAACAGCAGTGGAGGTTTAAATGGCAATTAAGCACATATTAGTCTCAGATTTCTTTATTTATTTTCAAATGGGACAACTTAAATGAATACAATAAACACGATCATAATGTGTACTTAATATTTATAAATTATTCGTTTGTTTGTTTGATTGTCCTTATGTTTTGTTGTTATTACACAAATAGCTTGATACACATTTAATGTAAAATGTTTATTTTTATGCCATCAAAGCAAGCATAACTCAAATTCAGCACAACAAATCACGATGTAAACTTTTTTTTTACCTTTAATTATACAAATTTAATAATATACACTTAATGTAAATATTAATGTTATAAAAATGATCATAAAATAAGCATAACTTAAATTAAGCACATCAAATACCTTCATGATGTGTACTTCAAGTTTATTTAAAATGTATTTTTATTCTGATTTTAATAATAAATAGGATTTATTTTGCATTACAATAATGAGAACTTGGAGATAATAGAGAACATGTGTATATATAATATAAAAAAGATAAAACCACATTTATGTATGTACGGATTTTGGGGTGAAATTGGGCTTGAGTGTTTTGTCCGTTCATCTGCAGAGAGATTTTTCTTCCTTTGTTTTGAAACCAAACCATGTTATTGGCTCAGATTGCTCAATTGAATCTTAAGTGTGTTATTATGAAATATTCACAGCACGATTCATCTGTAAACTTTGAATAACACAGTCGTTCTGCTTCCTGCGGGTATTTTCTCAGCAATTAAATTAATCCGGTGTTCTTAATTATTTTTTTGTAGATCACTAATAATGAGATATTAAAATGAGCCAAGTTCCTGTGAGCTGTAAAGCACAAATAGGAAGAGTGTGTGTGTGTGTGTGTGTGTGTGTGTGTGTTTAACTGGAGTCTGTTCCTCCGGTCCTCAGGTTTGTGGGTTACACTGAAGTTGCTTCCAGGTGATATTCATCAGATCCGTAAAGATTTCCCTCACCTGGTGGACCGCTCCACCGCTGTTGCTCGCAAAATGGGTTTCCCAGAAATCATCATGCCAGGTATGCATCATCAAACTGATTGTATTTACAATAAAACACAGGATTTTATTCCTCCACTTTGAATCATAGTTAACATAGAACAGTGACAATGTAAAGTTCAACCAGACCATTCATGAAATCTACACTGCAGTAATGAGGAACTCATCATGATGGACATTAAAATATGACTATCCACATATCAACCTCCTCTCTGTTACATCCTGGTATTCACTTCACATGCAGAAATAATCAAATCACAACATTTAGATTTAGAACTCTTAAAGGTACAGCAGCTATTTAATTCCACGTATAATCAACCCTCTAAATATTGATTATGAACTATGGATGTACAAGCAGTACTTTTTGTGTGTTTTCCTTATTAAAAGCTAAGGTCTGTATTGCAAACGGTCTATGTTTAGCTCTAGATCACACACAGAGACCTTGTGTGTGTTTTTGTAGGTGATGTTCGGAATGACATTTACGTGACGCTGGTTCAGGGGGATTTCGATAAAGGAAGTAAGACGACACCTAAAAACGTGGAGGTCACCATGTCTGTACATGATGAAGATGGAAAGAAACTGGAGGTAATCTACTGTATAGTGGTCAGTTTGTGTGTGACACACATTTGAATGAATGATCCAGATTCTGTATGTTAAAATGTATTTCTTCTATTTATATGTTGCAAGTTTTTTTATGTGTAAATGTATATGGCTATACTATATTAGCAATGTAGGGTTGTTAAAGTAGTTTATTTTTATTTTTAAGATAAGCCTCTCTAGGGACCTGAGATGCAAATTATCTTCTGCTGTACTCTCTATGTATAAAGCATATTATTTATATTATTATTATTATTATTTTACTTTTTTTTTTGTACTGTCCCCTTGTAAATAAACCAATACAAATATATTGATAAAAAAAAATCAAAGGCTGCAGTTTAAATAAGTTACTGTATAGTCATGCAGCACATTTTTTTATTATGATTATCAAATATTATTTTTTTTTACATAAAATTTGTAATAAGCAATTATATATATATATATATATATATATATATATATATATATATATATATATATATATATATATATATATATATATATATATATATATATATATATTAGGGGTGTAACGATACGCGTATTCGTATTGAACCGTTCGGTTCATTATGTACCGAAATGTTCGTTGGACTAATTAATTATACTTGAAAAAAATGAAAAAAAGTGAAATATAATGATATGCGTTCAACAAGGTAGCCCAATAACCCAAACGACGTAACAGGCAACGGCCCTGACACCCCCGAAGAAGAAAAAAACACCAACTTATATGTTTATGTTAGGCTACTCAGTCAGGCGCTCGCTCACTCAGTACGCGCTGAAGGCTCGTTGCTAAATAGACCGACATAACATTGTTTTTTTTATCCACCACTCTCTTGCCATCACCATGGCTTACAGGGAATCCAAAGTGCACCCAAACTCCAGACCTGTTGGTTATTGGAGGATCTTCTATTTCTGGTCTGTTAAATGCATTAGACATTTTGCAACGAGCCTTCAGCGCGTACTGAGTGAGCGAGCGCCTTAGGGGTCGTTCACATAACGCGCCTAAAAACACATGGGAAACGCTAGGCGCCTCTTTCTCCTTCTTTCCAAAGCGCTCGGGCAGTTGCGCCCCTGAGGCGTCTGCCTTTGCTAAGCAACAATGACGTGCTCTCTCCATGAAGACGCGGAAATTTAAGCAAAGGATAAATGGATTTGCAGCTCTAAAAATCCCTTGCAGTAGGCTAGCTCTGCTACTAAATTTATTTCAAAATTGCAATCCATATACAACTATGATCAGCTGTTCCTTCATCTTGGCTGAGCTTTCAACGTTGTTACGGGAAAGGATGAAGCTGATTGGTTAGTTCTTGTCACATGACCCGTGGTGCGCTTGCTGCATTCTGAAAAGTTGAGATGTTTTTACATTTTGCTGTATCTAAAACGTACCGAACCGAACCGTGACATCAGTGTATCGTATCGAACCGAACCATGAATTTTGTGAACCGTTACACCCCATATATATATAATATTTGTTTTATTATTGAAAAAAGCAAAAGTAATTAATACATCATTTAATAAAAGACGCAAGGCAAGTAGATGCTCATCAGAAGGAAGATTTAGACACAGCTCTTAATATATAAATATAATAATTGAAGCTGCCTTGATGTATTCACTTTTTAAGTAACAAAAAATACTAATATCCATCATATCAGTCATTATATTATTAGCAAGTTGACATGTATTTCTTTTGTTACTTTTTGGTGAATTCCCCATCTTCCACCCCTGCTTTGTGCTTTAGTTTTTTACTGCCCACCTAATCTTTCTTTCTCTCATGCACTCACTCAGTCCTGTGCCTGTACGGTCGCTGGTCACTTATTGTACACAGACCAGCTGTGTGTTGAATGCATGACCCTCACTTTGTGCATTGGAAAGAAAGAAAGAAAAAATAAGTTTCTTTTCACAGCATATGGGCACCTTATGGTTTCCAGCAGGTAGAACAGATTTTGTCATTTAATATTTCATATCTCGTATCTTGTCATCTTAATTAGTTTCTGAATTTAGCATGGAGTCAGATGACATGAATCTGTGCAACAGATTGTGTTTGACTGGTCAGCATGAAGGTGCGATGACAAAATGATCAATATAATAGCCTCAGGCTCTTCTAGTGTTTTTAATAGTTTTTTATATATATGTATTTTTTCCATCTAGAACGTGATATTTCCTGGAGCTGGTGATGAAGGTATTCTGGAGTACAAATCAGTCATTTACTACCAGGTCAAACAGCCTCGCTGGTTTGAAACCATTAAGGTTAGCAACACTTACACACTTTCAGATGCAATGTCTACTACATTAA
This sequence comes from Carassius auratus, assembly GCF_003368295.1. Classification (NCBI taxonomy): domain Eukaryota; kingdom Metazoa; phylum Chordata; class Actinopteri; order Cypriniformes; family Cyprinidae; genus Carassius; species Carassius auratus. Next base: position 1,306,745 of record NC_039279.1, on the reverse strand, counting down.
GCAAAGAGTCATTTATCTTACTTGCCAAAGTAGAGGAATAATACTCAGGACAGATATATTCTGGGAAAGTTTAGGTGTGCAATTTCTTCCAAAGTCCATATTTGACTTTACTTCTGACACTATAAACATTTTTGAGAAGGTTCTGGCTGCAGACTTGCACTTGCACTCTCAGACACTTGTGCTTCCGCTAGCGACATCACTTGCAGTCTTTGTTTTTTTTTTTTTTTTTTTTTTTTTTCTATTTATTGATAATTTTTTGTTTTAATCTTTCACCATTTTACAACAGTAGCCAGGTGGCGAAGAGAAAAAAACTACTCTCCACTACCTGTGACGTCACTTGCAATCAACACGTTCGTGCATGTTGCCAATAGAGACAAGACACTGTGGCGGTGATTTAACGATTAAAACTAAATTAGTAGGCCTACTACTATAATGTACAGGGTACTGCAAAAAAAGACAAGAAGTTAAACAGTTAATATGGCATAATGTTTTAGGATACGTTAAGTTCAATTAAAAGACCAAATTCGATATATAATTATTATTTAATGTACTACAAGGCAAGCACATGGCTATGAACAATGCGAACGCTTAATGTGGCCTAATAACAGACTTAAGATGATAAAGACAATTCAGTAGGCCTAGGCTATATGTCTTGTTGTTGACTCAACGTATATACAGACCAGCGAATATGAACGTGCATTATGAAATGCATTAAGTGATTTTAAAAGGATCAGCTCCATACAGGCGAGCAGACGAGTCCAGAACGCAGTGCGTTAAATTGTACATTAAACGTTTTCCTCCTATAGAAAATCATTATAAATAAAACACATAATGTAGGTTAATGGACAAAGACAGTGATATAAACGAGTAGTAGACAGTTTATTCTATATGGAAAAATGCTTAACGCGAAACTTTGCGCATTGCGTTTATTCACCACCACAGCTTCTTGTCTCCATTGGCAAGATTTGTGTCGATTGCAAGTGTCGCAGGTAGCAGAGAGTGCAAGAAGCGATTGCAAGTGACATTGTAATTTTGTTTACAAAAATGGCTACTGTTGTAAAACGTTGGGAAATTCAAACAAAAAGTTACAAAAAATGCAATAAAATAAAATAAAAAAATTTGCTAGCGGAATTGCAAGTATCTGAGAGTGCAAGTCTGAGAGTGCAAGTGCAAGTCTGCAGCCAGACCCTCTTGACATTTTTAGGTGTCTGAAGACCAACGCTCATAAAATGTTATTTTATAATTTTAATTTGTTTTGTTTTATGCTAATATTGGCTTTTTTTATTAGCTTTAGTGGGGTATTTTGGCATTAAAATACCATATATTAACATTAAACAATAATCAAGCTTCAAAGGGGAAAATGCATGATTTGACCCTTTTAAATATTTAAAGTCTTAAAAGAGGGTTACACGGTTGAAACAGTTTAAATAAGAATAAAGTTCAGTGTAAAGGTCACAAGGACTGCACCCTTTGGATCCATATTCATGTATTTTATTAATATTCAAGACCTTTAAGGTGTTTGCTAGCCTTAGTTTCTTTCTAGGTCCTCTTATTTTTGTGAAATGCTGTGTTGCAGGTTGCGATCCCGATTGAAGACGTCAACAGGAGTCACCTGCGGTTCACCTTCAAGCACCGGTCGTCTCAGGACTGTGAGTTTCATTGCATCTTTTATGTTAATATTGTGATTATATACTATTATTTTAACATTAAAACCCAATCAAAACTATAAGGAAATAATGCATAGTTTGTAAATTAAATTAAATTTATTTTTATAAAAAATATTATTCAATTTGTTTTTTGTCAGTTTTTTTTATTTCATTTTTTTTTTAAAACAATACTAATTATTTTAGGTATCTGAAAACCAATATTCATAATATTTTATTTTATGCTTGTTTCATAAATTGTTTTGCACATTTTTGTAAATGTATTTATTTAAAAAAAATTCTAACCAATACTAAATATTTCAGGTTTCTGAACATATGAATTGCTGAATATTCTGCTTTTGGAAGACTAGTATTACACACAGTACACACAGTCATTTATTTAACCCATTATACTGGCAGTGTACACTCATCCAAGGCTTGTTTAATGTGGAACATACCCGTGCCCAAGCGACCACCCACAATTCCCTGCACACTCTAATATTTTGAATAGCTTAGTAACCACATGAAATGGCACGACAGCCACCCAACACCACTCATAACCTCTTCAGTTATACATTTATAATATCTGGAGTTTATTCTGCAGTTCTGAAGTGGTTTACTAGCTGTTTATTTCTGAGAGGGAGTTTCTGAATCACATTAGCGTGTTTGTGAAGCCTTAGAGGTTGTTTATGGGCCAAGAGGCGTCTGGCGTTCGGCTGCGGTCATCACACTTAGCCGCGCGTGTTCAACTTTACCCTGGCAGCCGCGTCGCGCCATCTGCCCACCACATGGTCTCGTTGTCAGGCTCTGGTTTCCAGGCACTGGGCGGAGGATGTAAAACAAATCATTTAGCACAAGCCGACAATCCAGGGGAAATAAATATCTCATCAGCTGATCTGAGAAGAAACGTTATGACAGTATCAAAGTTTCACACGCCGGCTGCTGTTGTCTAGAAAGTGCTGAAAAGTCACTTTTTTTAAACAAGCTGTCATTTTGAAGTGTGTTTTTGTGGCAGATCTGGACTCGGCTAGTGTGTTCAACAAAAGAGTTAGCTCACAGTTCGATACAGGCAGTAGCTCTTGGTTTGGAGCAGGTTACGTTCAGTTGCTGTAGCTACTTACGTAGCCTGAAAGTTACCTTCATTTTTGAGTTTATCCACTTACTTATCCTTAAAAACACCCCGGTTTGTCACACAACCTGCTTTCAAAAAAAAAACCCAGATCACAAAAGGAAGTTATTTCAGTAAGTTAGCTAGTTTTTTCTATTTTTTTTTAAAAGAAATTTATTATTTCATTAAGCAAGGACTCATTCGATTGGTAGAAAGGGGTATTAAAGGAATATATCATATCACAAAATATTTTAAATCCAAATAAATGCTGTTCTTCTATACACTCTTTTCTGTTTCTGTTGAATTTTTATTAAAGAAATGCAGCTTTGGTGACCGTAACAGACTTCTTTCAGAAACGTTTAAAAAATCTTCCCCACCCCGAACTTTTAGCACATTTTGAAGTTGTTTGCCTATTAAATGCGGTTCTCCACATTAATGTGAACGAGAGAAGGAAGTAAATGTAAAACGTACAGATCTCCATGCTCACCTGACCCTCGAAATGCTGGGATTTAAATTCAGATTACATTAATTCCAGATTTTATTCAAATTCGAAATTAACGGTCCTCTTCCACTTTCATCCATGGTCTAAATTCATTTTAGATTCAGCTGCAGTTCAGATTCATGTCCAGTCTTAGTTCAGTTCAGATTCAAAACAGTTTTCGGTTATTATATTGGCATGACTCTCTTTTCGACGCATTATAGAACAAAAGAACATTATAAAGAGGTCAACTATTAAAAATTATGAATTGTAAATATGCAATGTTCTTTCTGTACAGGCAAGGATAAATCAGAGAAGAACTTTGCTCTGTCATTTGTGAAGCTGATGAGGTACGACGGCACGACTCTGAGGGACGGAGAACATGATCTCATCGTCTATAAGGTGAAACTAACACAATTGCTAGTTATCTCGAAACACACACACACACACGTGAGTTGTGTACTGATGCTGCTTGTCCTCGTTTGTCCCATTTAACCTCTGACCCCACATCACAGTGTAATAATTATGCAATTAAGCTTTGTTCATGTATTCAATCTTTCTTATCTGCATATGAAAGAGCTTCATTAAAGCAGAACGTTGCCTGGTCAAGTCCTTTCTGAGCAATGCAAATTAATCTTCGTACAAACCATCGCTTCATAACTGATCTGATGTTGGTTTTACTGCTTGTGCAAAACTAGCTCTAAAACTCAAATCAAATGTATTTAAAAATGCAACATTAAAGAGAATTAGATTTTAAACCAGCATTAAGAATGTGTTTAGTGATTGACAGCTGTCAGTCACTGAATGCATTCTTCGGTCTCATGCAAACAGGTTTTGTTCTCACGATGTGTGTTTCTCTATTTGTAGGCCGAAGCTAAGAAATTGGAGGACTCCAGCATGTACCTGAGCTTGGCCTCCACCAAACCTGAGATGGAGGAAAGAAATCCGTCATCTGGGAAGAACACGCAGAATCTCGGCAGCTTCTCCATCAGTAAAGACTCGTTTCAGATCTTGACGCTTGTTTGCTCCACTAAACTCACGCAGAACGGTGAGACACGTCCACTTTCATCATTTCCCAATCCCAATCCCATCATGTCCTCTTGTTTTCTCTGTCCTTCTGTCAGTAAAAGTGACCACGAAAAGAATCATTGTCAGTTTACTGCGGCGTAATGTGGGGTATTTCAGACTCAAGCTAGATTTTTAACTTTATCCAAAAATGTATCCCATTTTAAAATGTAGTTTCTATATGAATTAGTTGAAAAGTAAGAGCTTGCTGATGTCACCCAGTGTTATTTTAGTATCACTGAGATGCTATTATAATTTGAATCAGGTTTTGTTTTTATACATCCTGTTTTCATATTATTATATTTTTTTATCAAATTTGTATTAGTTTTAATCGTTTTAATGTCTGTGTAATTTTTATTCATTTTTTAGTTTTAATTTATTTTCATAATTGAAAAAAAAAATATTCATCAAGTTAATAAAATGATAAACTAGCTGCAATAAAATGTAAAAATTTTCTATTGGATAAAAAAAAATTAAGATTTATTTTAGTTCAAGTAACAATTATAATTTTTTTAAGGTTTTAGTTTTAGCAAACTAGCAGTTTTAAAAGATTTTAGTTTAGGTAGTTTTACATTTTTTTTTATAAAGATTTTTAATTTGAACAACAAGCATAAGGATTGTTCGACCAGGAACGTCTAATATTTATTTATTTTTTTATGTCTAGTATAGTTTTTATCGATTAGTTATTTCAGATGGCACATATATATATATATATATATATATATATATATATATATATATATATATATATATATATATAATATTATAATTTATTTTTTTATTCCAGTTTATAGTTTATTTTATTAAATATTTTGTTTTATAACTTTAATGCATTTTATTGATTTATTTATATTTAAATGGTTTTATTTTTAGTAAACAAAATTCTTGGTTTTATTATTGTCTAATTTTTATTAAATTAAATTGGAGTTATTTTTCGGATTTTTAAAAAAAATAATTTTAATTTTAATTTAAACTAGTTAAACCAAATAAAATAAGAAATGTTGTTTTGTCAACTTGCTGAAATAAAAGAAGTTTAAATTCTTAACATTTCAAGTGACAAATTATTATTTTTTAGTACACTAGTAGTTTTAGTTTTGGTGAACAAAGTAAGCATATTTTAATAAAGATGACAAAAACAGTATTTTCATTGGGAATAACAATCATCAGGGTTAAACGACAAGAAATGTGTAGTAAGCAAATGAATGGTCTGTTTTGATGGATGCCATCTGTTAGTTTAGTGTGAGATGTTGTGTGCAGATCATTACAGTCGGATCACATACAGGATGCAGTGAAGTCCTCTGCAGTCCTTTACACCCTCCTCTCCTCTTTAAGCATGTGTGTGTTGCTCTATGAATCTCACAGAAACTGCTTACCCATCAGCCTTTGGGCAGGTGTTAGTATGTGCGGCCTGCGGTCGTAGATCTGAGGAGAAGGTTTGAAATGCTAAAGTCAGAGATGTACATCACAGGGAGAAAGTGCAGGCATCCAAGCGTAGGACAATGAAAATATATGATAACAAATAAAAGACAGAAATGAACCCGTGTTTCTTTTCCACAGCGCCATTGCAAACAAAATTGCATTGCTTTGGAGTTGTGATTTTTAGATGACAGTCAATAGACAACACGGTTTTAAATTGCGTTGTCTTCTAGTGTCAAATGATTCATTTGAGCCATCTTTAATGATTCAGAAGTTTGAATCAGTTGGATGAATGGATACTGAATTAACATCAGACTCGTTCTGAGACGTTCATATGACGATGTGTATTTGTGAGCATCCTGATACAACAACATTAGCATGAGTTTGGGGCGGGGCTACATGTTTAGCCAACCAATGACAGACAGAGGGAGAGTCAGGAAACTTGAAATCAGTTATTAGTTCTCCAGCTCATACACTGGCGAGTTTAATCTAAGAATTTATTAGCAAATGTCTAATACCCCTCTAGTATTGGTAGGGTTAGGATTTCAGTGTGGGGGAGGGGTTAGGATTACGCAATCAGGAAGTGACTTCAGTGAGGGGGATCGAAATTGGGCAAAACAGCAGAAATGAAGATGGAGATGCATGAAGTCACATCAGAGAGCGTGCTGGCCTTGCCACCGCAACGATGAAGACAAAATAGCTTTGGTTAGTGGTTGGCATTTGTGCTTTAGACCAGAGCAGGTCTGAGGACGAGACGGACCACTGAAAAATGAACAAGAGAACGTGCAGAGGTCATTACGAATGCTTTCTGATGTCCTGTGTACGACTGGAACTGCCCCCATTTTACAGCACAGATATCATTGAGATACTGTTAGAGTTTTAAGTAAAGTCAAAATTCTAGTTTTATTTATAGTTTGAATTCGTTTTTGTTTTTAGATTTATAATGTTCACTTGTTCATTTTAATTTTTACTTTGGTGAAAGGTTTTATTTGTTTGTGCCATTTCATGTATATCTGTGTAGTTTTTAATTTGTTTCAGTTTTAGTGTTGTTATAGTTTAGGTTTATTATGTTTAGTGTTGTTTTGTACAAATGAAACTAAATGCAAATTAGAAATTCTTTGAAAACTATCTGAAATCAAATGTTTCATTTAAAAATGTATAAAAATAATAATTCAAGTAACAATTTAGTTTTAGTTAATTAAAATAACTCTGAAATACACTCAGGGATGCAAACTCATCATGAATGAAACATTTTGACAAAGATGAGCCTAAAATTATAATTAAATTATACATTAAAATATATGTGACCCTGGAGCACAAAGCCAGTCTTAAGTCTCTGGGGTATATTTTTAGCAATAGCCCAAAAAACATTGCATGGGTCAATATTATTGTTAGGATATTAAATAAAGATCATGTTCCATGAATATATTTAGTAAATTTCCTACTTTAAATATATCTCAACTTAATTTAAATTTGGACAACTTCAAAGGCGATTTTCTCTATTTAGATTTTTTTTTTTTGCACCCTCAGATTCCAGATTTTCAAATAGTTGCTTCTCTGCCAAATATTGTCCTCCTAATAAACCACACAGCAATGGAAAGCTTATTTATTCAGCTTTCAGATGATGTGTAAATCTCAATTTAGAAAAATGTACACTTAAGACTGCTATTGTGGTCCAGGGTCACAGATTTATCTTATATTCTCTTCAGGGTTATTATAGTTAACTAAAACAAAAACTGTAAAAAAGAATAAACTGAAATAAAATGTAAAAACACTATAAATAATAATAAGTAATGCAAATATCAGAAACAACTAAATTACAAAAAACTGACCTAGGAAATATGCCCGGTTTCCATTTCAGAGATCTGCTCACATTTTTCACCCCTGACTTGCAGCGTGTCCCATTCCCAGACTCTAATGAGTGGTGAGAAATAAGTGCGATATCCTTCAGCTTCACAACAGTTGCTGATCTTTGATGTAAATCAGCTTGTGCTTCAGAGACACTCCAACCTGGAGCTTGCAAACACTTCATTGCTGTCAGAATGCCAAGATGTTTTCTGCTCTAATCTCAAAGTGCGATCTGAGCGGGTGAAAGTCTATGTTTATCCCCGCCGGACGACAGCATAATTCCCCTCACATCGCCTGTTATGAGGCCGGCCGTGCTTGTGAATCGATTACAGAGGTGACCTGCGTTACTATAAGCGTGTTTTTTTTTTTTTTTTTTAGAGGAACACTGAGCCACGGGCAATTCAGACGCTGTTTTAATGAAGACCTTTGTCAAAAATCAGTGTTTGGCAGGTAGCAGACGCAGTAATGAGGTCGCTGAGGATTCCTCAGATCGATTAGCATATAAGCACAGGTTTTTATTGTTGTGTAGGCCGTTTTTGTCCCTTGTGAGACCTTGTCCATCAATGCCAGTGTGTTTTCTGTCTCAAAAGTGAAATAGAGGCTCTTTATCGCACACCAAATTAGCATATTGAGCTGTGGATCCCCGCTGTTCCTCTACACTATTTCTGGTATCTGTGTCAGAAACGCAGGTGGAAATCGATGTGACATGCAGGAGCGCTGTTTGTGACTCAGGTTTTGTTTAGATATTTTATTTTTGCATCCCGTTTTTGTGAAGCACATTTCCTGGATGATCAAGCGCTTCTCGACCAATAGGGCCGAGAGATGAGGGGTTTTTAATAAAGAATGACAGCGCCGCTCTCCTCACTCGTGGCCTGACAGCTCTTTCTGTCTCTCTGACGTGGTTTTTATTAAACCCACAGGCTTGGCTCGTAAGTGTCGGGATCTTTAACTCTGAATCGTCTCTCCCACACAGCCACATTACCTGCTGATGTGATATGATGATATGAAATCACAGCCTACGCTCTTCTTCTGCTCAAATCCACTGCCTTAGTTATGTATTATGCAGCTCTCTTGATTCTGATTGGTCAGTCGAGTCCTGATCACGTGCTGGGGTTTATTTTGCAAGTACGACCGGTCGACTGTACATCTTGTCTTGGCCAAATAAAATGTAATCAGTTCAGTGTATTAATATTTTTTTGATTTATTTAAATCATTTTGAAAATGTTTATAGATTTACATAAAGGTTATGTAATTCCATTGATTATTTAAATCTACAATTAATCACAACACAATCTACAAATAATGTTAGATATAAATAGTCTATGCAGATACATAATGATAAATGTATGAAAAGCTATTATTATTATTATTATTATTATATTTATATAATATATATTATTACTATATATTTATACTTAACATCAAAATTTTTGCAATGTATAATTGTTCAAATTATATATATTATATATAAATTATATATATATATATATATATATTATATATAAATTATATATATATTTTTTTCACCTGAATTATAATTTATCAAATGTATTATTATTATTACTATATAGATAAATTAAAATATTTCACATTACTTACATTTATTAGACCACAATATTATAAACAACATTTCTAAATTTGAAATATGTTGTCTACTTGGACCAAGGTTTGTGTCAGTCTCTCTCTATGATGGCCCTTCGAGAAACTCTTCACTCACCAGGTTACGTCATTTCACTTTGGTTTATTTCCAAGTGTTTGTTGGAAACCTTGTTTCAGGTTAAAAAGTCAGCCGCTCCTGACTTAGGGTGACCATATGCGCTGTTCATACGGGACACGTCCCAGCCAGGATTTTAATAATGCTTAAAATATCCAGGTTTTGGCTATTTGCACTGTGCAGGTTGATCGTTTGTGTAACATTCATGAGAGATATAAAGAGCAGAGCAGACGGCTCCTTATGCTTTCGAATCTCTTTCACGTGTTTGTTCGTTCGTTTGACATGAAGCATTGTGGTGACTTTGGTTTTTTGGGGATTTGTGCACAGCAAAGCTTCAAGTCAGTTGAACGAACAAACACTTGCGCATATTTTCATCGCTTTGATTGTTTCTCACCTTCTCACACGCAGCCCCACGATTGGTTGATTATATACAATACCTGCATGTTATTGGTCAAACTGCTCTGGATGTTTTAGGCAATATTAAAATCCTGGCCGGGACGTGTCCCGTATGAATGGCCACCCTACCATGACTATCACAATGGGAGCCGCTCAGGCGGTGATGTGAGTCCTCAAGGGAGCTCTCCGTATCCTCCAGTGCTCAAGAGTGTTTCCCAGAGTTCCTCCATGTGACAATCATCAAATCATTTAAAGAGTGTTTGTGACCTCATGGATCATTGTGGTTGATTCTGATTGAACGCTGAATTGATAACGTGCTTAATAGCTTCATATTTGTGCAGATTTTCATTTTCTTCTATTATATCAACTGCAGTGAAATCCATTCCTCTCATGGCTTAAGGTTTGAGCAGTCAGACTGAGAGCAGATGTTACTCCTATGGCTCTGTCTAATGAATGTTTCATGTGCAGGATGGAGAGGTGAATGTGTTCATGTGGTTTCCTCTGCTCTCCTGTAGTTGATCTCCTGGGGCTGCTGAAGTGGAGATCCAACACCAGTTTGCTCCAGCAGAACCTCCGTCACCTGATGAAAGTGGAGGGAGGTGAGGTGGTCAAGGTACGTGTGAATCTCCGTTACTTCCGTTTGGATTCATGCAGACGTTCGTGCTGCTAATATGAACGTTTGAAGTTGGTGTGAAGACTTGCGCTGTGATTTACGATATGAAATTGTGAATGAACTCTACGATGCACTTCAAAAGCTTTTTGCTTATTAGGTTTTTTTGGAAGGCAACAGCAAAACATCCCAAGATATTTTTAGAAATTGCATTTCTTTAAGTGCTGCAGTACGGTGAATGGTTAAGGCCTGTGAAATTATAGAAATGTTCAAAATAAGCATAACTTTAAATAAGCGTTGCAATTTAAACGTTCAGAAAATGTTTAAATTGTGTTCTACTAGCTTGAAATAAAATAAAATAAGTTGTTGTGCGATTTGAACAAATAACTCACACTGACTGTTTTTACTTTTACTTTTTATATTACTTTTTTTTTTTTTTTTTTTTTTGCCGTTAATAGGATAGAAAGTGTCACTTTAAATGATCTCACTCACTAAATCGGTGAACTCAAGTCATTACTTTCATCATATCTAACTCAAAATAAACTTACTAAGGTTTGAAAATGAAATGTTCAGGAAATGTTTGAATTGTTTTCCAGGCCTGGAAGTCAGATTATTGTAAATACATTTCATTGAACGAACCAATGAATTGGTTGTGTATATAACCAATTCGCTGGTTGTTCTTGTAATTAAACTACACATTCAGAATCGAGTGATTTTTGTTGTAGTAATTTCTGTAATGAGGAAGTGGAATTGGAACAACAGTCATTGAACGTCTAGTGATTTCTGTCTGTTGTAGAGTGTTATATTCAGATGGCTAATATAATACGGCATATGGTTTAAAAGCCCCTCTGAGATGAGGCAGATGTGTTTGAATGGCAGTTTGCTCCTGAAGGCGGTGTGTCTCATGCAGTGATTTCTCTGGCCGTGTTTGAAGGCAAACACACTCGAGCTGTCAGCTCTGAGAGAGAAAGATGGAGGCAGAGACATGTGTGCTGTAAATGTCCCCTCACCTCTCTCTTTAACAGATTCTGTAGCCTTTCTGTCATGTCTCGCCACATAAATATAAAACAGCCAAGCAGAACCTTATGGCAGGTGTCTCAGATAGCTGCTGAAGACCTTCACCGCTTAACCTCTTAATGTATGTGACAAAAGTCTGGCAAATGTTTCAAGTTGACATCCATCCACCCATCCATCCACCCATCCATCCACCCATCCATCCATCCATCCATCCATCCATCCATCCATCCATCCATCCATCCACCCATCCTCCCATCCATCCTCCCACCCATCCATCCACCCATCCATCCATCCATCCATCCATCCATCCATCCACCCATCCTCCCATCCATCCTCCCACCCATCCATCCAGCCACCCATCCATCTATTTTTTTATACAAAATTTAAAATAACGTGTAAAATAAATGCAAAAATATCTAAAATAAATGTTACATTTTAAAATTTTTCCAAATAATTTACAATAATCATTGGAGGAACCCTGGTGCAAAATGCATGAGTATAAAATCAACCCAGTCACTGCTTGTTCAAATTATTAGACTGGATTTGTTGCAATAAATAATGTAATCAGTATGTGGAATTGGAACGGTGATCTTTTTACAGTATGTGTAAAAATTTGATTTAATTTTGGACAAGGCACCATCACAGATATATTGCAAATTTTCCTCAACCACATGAATACTATTGAAATCTGAGTTGTGTTTAAGCTTGAAAGTTGTCTCTGGGTGGCCTGAAGGAAGATGTTAATTCAAACAGCTGTTAATATGCAGAACACACACTCACAGGACGACCTACAATTACAGTACGTGTGTTTCTCTCTCTTTCACTCTCACACACAAACACACACACACACACACACACACACACACGGTCTTTTGGCCAGACACAGAGTGAATGATTCAGCGCTCACCACCCAGAGCGATAGACACACAGACTTCCCTTAATGTTTCCTGCAGGCGTCCCACTCAACATGATTATGTACTTTCCTCACGCTGTGTACTAAAACACCTTCCTGCACTGCCAAGTTTGGAATTGGATTTCAGCGGACGATGCAGGCGTGCTGCATAAAAGCTGTGAATGTCGTAATAATGCTGCAGAATGGCTTTTGTGTTCCTGATAGGGGTTTCTTCAGGAATCGGCCCAGATCACTCACTTCACTATAAACACACTGGAGAAAACATCTGCGGAATGATTCAAGGTCACCGCAACTTTGAAAAGAACTGGCAACTTTTACTCCCGGTTTATTTGTTATCTGGCATCCAGAGGATGAAACCTTCTTTCAGAACACCTGAGGAGGAACTTGACATGACTTTGAGATAGGGCTGTGCAAAAAATCGAATGCAATTTTCATGGGCATCTCATCAGGAAAGATGATCCTGTAATTAGAAGTATATCTCCAGCACGTGCGTTCAGATCAGGGTTGCCAGGTTTTCACAACAAATCCTGCCCAGTTGCTTCTTAAAACTAGTCCAAAAACTAGCCCAATCGCGTTTCCAGGAGGCTCCCCGATAAAAACTGAGGACAGATTGATGACTGTTATTGACTTAGACTCTCGTATCTGTTGTGACCTGTTCTGTCCTGAATATACGGGGCAGCCTGAACGCCGTAAGTGTGAGCAGTTATTTATTTCCCCTCAAGGACACATTCTTCCTCTCCTCGCAGCAGATGTGCCAAACACAAACGCTCGTCCTCAGGTTGAGCTTTTCAGTTTTTAAATGAGTTTTCACACTGAACGTTTGTAAGTGCAGAAATGGAGCAAATGTTCGAACAATCTTATTTATAAACCTCAAAGTGTGTGTGTGAAATGTGCTTTAACAAGATCCTTGGCAACACTTTCTAGAAACATGAATCATGCATTTGTTTTCATAATGCAATATAATACACTTTGCTCTTAGATGTATACAGTATGTGGTTCTCAGGAAAATGTATAATGTTTATCATTTTGTGGTTACACATTAGTGATGTTTTCAGTGTATCAATAAATAAACATTAACATTTATTTGTTCCAAATGTTTTTAGTTTGTTCATTGTTTTTTGCTTCATTTTTATAATTTCTTATAATTTTTTGAATATGTTTTATTTAATCTTTTCATTTTTTTTATTTGTTTTTGCTTTTATTTATTTTACATTTTGTTATCTTGTATCTTCGTCACCTTAGTATTTTCAGTCTCATTTTAATTGATGAGTAATTATTCTTGCCACTTGAAGGGACCATAATCTATTTATAAACCATAAAAAAAATATCTATATATATTCCTGAGAACATTTTTGAATGCTCTATGGCATTGAGAACTAATCTAGGTATCACACCGATACATTCAGTGAAAGTGAGCCGAGTGAATGAAAGTGCAGCTCCTGTGTCTGAATTGTGGCACATAGGTCTGTGGAGCTGTAATTTTCTTCCTTCTGTGATGTCCTTGGTGGATTGTCACTGAGCATCAACTGAATGACAGCAGACATTAAAGTGGACAGCATGTGCTTTAGACAGACAGTCCATGAAGCTGACAGCGTATCTGTTTACCCATTTATGCTTTTTCAGTAAATGATTCAGAGCAAAGCACAGAGCTTTTAAAATCGTCCTGTTACACTGACCATCACACTGCTGTGTGTGTTCCTGTTTCGTCTTATAATCTGTGTGTGTGTGTGTGTGTGTGTGTGTTTAGTTTCTGCAGGACACTTTGGATGCCCTCTTCAACATTATGATGGAGAACTCGGACAGTGAGACCTTTGATACTCTAGTGTTTGATGCTCTGGTAAGATACTCATGGCCTGTGCTTAAATAAATCTGCACAAAGAAAAAAAAAAAAAAAAAAATATATATATATATATATATATATATATATATATATATATATATATATATATATATATATATATATATATATTATTATATATATATATTTTTTTTACAGATTTGCCTACAATTATTAATTTTAAAATATTACGATTCATTTAAGCATATGTAAATGTACATATTTTAACAGCTTAGTCTGAGTCTGATGTGTGTCATGTTCAATAAATGATTTATCTTTTATAAATTACAATAAAAGGTCATCAGCACATCTGTTAAATATGAATTCGATTCAGTTTTAAACAAGAACTGTTTTTGTTTCTTGTTTAATAATTATCAATAATGGTTTTATACAAATGTTATTTTGCCCCAGTATTTAATGTTTTAGTTTTAAACTGTAGGATTATTTTAGGCGGAAATAAATATTTGAGTAATCTAAACCGCTCCGTATGAGTATTGTGTGTTGTGTTGAATTAGAGTAATAGCATGTTATCAGTACTAATAATATAAAAAATAAAAAAAAATAATAATATGCATGTTCAATTTTTTGAGTTATTTTTTTTTTAAATTAATATTTCTTCTGGTTCTGAAAGGTGTTCATAATCGGACTGATCGCAGACAGGAAGTTCCATCATTTCAATCCGGTTCTGGAGACGTACATCCGCAAGCACTTCAGTGCCACCCTGGCTTACACGTGAGGGGCAAACTCTGCTGTCTCGGTGTATGTATGTGCCTTGTTTTGATTTGTAACACCCTGTGTATGGATATGTTTTCAGAAAGCTGACAAAAGTCCTGAAGAACTACGTGGATAACGCCGAGAAGCTGACGGAGCAGCTGCTGAAAGCTCTGAAGGCTTTGGAGTACATCTTCAAGTTCATCGTGAGATCCCGCGTTCTCTTCAACCAGTATGTTCTTCCTTCACATTCAGAGCTCTCAGATCTTTTATTCATCTGAGCTGCAAGCATGTCATGCCCAAATCCGAGGAGTTGTGCTTGTAGTCTGAACCAGGGAATGAAGGTTAGCTTGACTTGGTTTGGCAGGAGAGACTTTGGGGGCTAGAAGCACCATTATCCATTGATGACTATTAAGAAATATAACAATTAAAATGTTGTGATTTTATATTGGTGCTAGCGAAAAAAATAAATAAATAAATAAATAAATAAACAAATAAACAAATAAATATATATATATATATATATATATATATATATATATATATATATATATATATATATATATATATATATATATATATATATATATATATATATATTTTTTTTTTTTTATATATATATATTAGGGATGCACCGAAATGAAAATTCTTGGCCAAAACCGAAAAAGAGAAAACCAAGGCCGAAAACCGAAACACCGAAAGAAAATATGCCAATTATTAGTACCGTTGCATTTATTGCTATGACCGTGTACTAACTTTACTAAAATTAAGACATTGCAATTGCATAAATTAATATTAAAGTTTCAAAAATAATTACAATTACATAACTTATTTAAAAAAAAAACATAAAAATACATAATTACAAATGATGCAAATATTTATTAAGCACATTGCAACAATGCACAGTAGAAAATAAAGTTCAAACTAAAAATGTATCCCACTCGTGTATATTTAATAATAATGTACAGGCCTACTGGCCTGCAGAAAGGTTTTAAAATGAACAGTTCTCTCATAAAAACAAAGTACATTTAGGTGAAGTGCATTTGAAATTTTTCTATGTAGGACTAGAAAGTGCATTACTTCTCCAGTAGGCAAGACTGTTATCACTTCTGGGGATGGGGACTTCAGACAGAGAACCATCTAGCTGTTGAGCAGTTGAGCTTGTCATCTGCCTGACATTTGAGAAATATTTGAGAGAGTGTATTTAAATAGGGCCAGGGCATAAATAAACATTTTTATCAAATTAAAGCAGAAATCTAGCAGAAAATCTAGCATAAATATGGCTACAATCTGATATTATGTATGTATATATGTTTGTGTGTGTGTGTGTGTGTGTGTGTGTGTGTATAGTAGCCTAAGAACAAAATAGCCAACCTATTATTATTATTTGAGGCACTTTCTTGCAGAATTCCACTGAACATATCAGACTACGATGGTGCATGCCACTCATCTGGTGCAAAGACCAGTCTTTTCTGCGCTCTGATCTGTCTCCTGCACTTGGCGCTTCTCCGTCTCCACGCGGGTTCTCCGCATCCAGCGTGGCCTGGATCATTTCTCGTGCGCGCTGCCTTATTTCCGCATCCAAGTAATGTTCTTTATAACGCGGATCAAGCACATTCGCGATGAAGTGCAGAGGATCCGAAAAGATCTCAGTGAGACGTGTGCTCACAGACTTTATAAGACTGTACTTTTCTTTGTTTTTACTTCGTGGTCCGTCTTAATCTCTTTGTTAGGAGACGCTTTAGTGCTGCGAATAAAGGAGTAAGAAGAGAATGTTCTCACTGGTGTTAAGTGAATGTCGCGTGGAGCTCGTGGTCTGCGCTATGCTGGTGCACGTGCAGGTCGTGGTTTCTGCTTGCGTCATCACAACATTTCGGCCGTGTTGTTTCGGTGATAAGTCTATCGGCCGAAAACCGAAAAGGCCATTTTCGGCCGATAATTTTCGGTGGCCGAAATTTCGGTGCATCCCTAATATATATATATAACAGGGACTGTGGTATGAATTAGGAAAAAAAATTGTAATCGTTTTTTTATTTTTGTTATTAGTAATAACAACTCATTTTTTGTTGTTTATTATTTTTAAATGATTTTTTTTTACAGTGAAGTATGACAATAATAATTTTTTGTTTAGTATTTTAGTGCTTAATTAGTTATTGTTTAATCATTATTTTACTTATTATATTTCTTATTTAAATTTATGCATTCACTTAAAAAAGTGGAAGACAGAAATTTGACAGAGCCAACAATATTCGTATTATAGCCAACAATATTAGTTATTTTATAGCCATATTGATATATGATCTCAACTTTTTGGCCAAGTTGTGCAGCCTTACAAACAAAAACGGCAAATTATTATTATTATTTTTTAATTGCTCAGCTTTAATATCTGTATTGTGAAGTAGGTGATGAGTGGCAGAAAGCAAGCAGATAATAACAGATAATAAATGTTAGAGTATTCCAGCAGATTCTCTGAAAAAAAGTTTTTCTTTTCCTATTTCATGATATATGTGTTTTTCAGCCAATAAGCTGCAGTTAAGGCTAAGAGATGTGATTGGGTGATTTACTGGGCAGATCTGAAATGCCACACCTTCAGCAAACTGAAGCACCCTTGTTTCCTGACGGATGGAGGATGTGTTTTGGGCAGACAGGAAGTGGAATGGGCAGCGGGGCTGATTTAGGGAGACGGTGGACATGTTGAGTAATGAGTTAGCCTAAATGAAGTTCAGCACTGGTGATTAGCTTGTTGTCTGCAGGTGAAGTATATGATGGTGTCTCTCAGGCCTGTCTTTAACGACCTGATCGCTCCGAGCGTCTGACACCGCAGACCGCTGTGAGAGACACTAATGAGCAGAGTCTGATCTGATTGACTCAGCCCAAGCCGACCGCACACGTCCTGAGTCAGAGATCAGCTAGACAGGGCTGCACACCGCCATGGAAACGATGAGAAATATGGCCAAAAATAACAATTATCGTAAGTTTGAATAGCTATCAGTGTCAGACATAAAAACGGAGTCGATCTGCGGTTTCAATAAATGTTCATCAATTTCAGTGTTTACTGCAGCCCTGCTCAGGATCTTTCTATCGCATTATTCTCATTCAAATGATTCTGATGACAACACGTGTGTGTGTGTGTGTGTGTGTGTGTGTGTGTGTGTGTTAGGGGTGGCACAGTTCGCTGAGAAAAACCTGTACCGTTCGGTTCACAACACGCGTGCATTCAACTTAAATCCAAAGCATCTGTAATATGGTTTGCTATAAACCATATTAGCAGTTAATATATGTTTCTGTTGATGGATGCCTCAGAACGCGTGCTCTCTCTGAAGTATTGTTTAAATGGACAAATTCAGACAAAAATGATGTCAAAATGGCTGTCTTGGTAAGTATCCTACAGCAGACAGAGCCGGCTGAACGCAGGCCACTGTAAGAGTGTATTCTCTTAAAGGGACAGTCTTTATATTAATAGAAACAGCAACAACAAAGAAATCACTCACTGCTCTTGATTTAAAAAGCTTTTATAACTTTAATAAAGAATTACCTTTAACTGTTTTACATTTGATTACTTTTTTCAATATACCTAACTTATGCTAGACCTGGCAAAAAATAAAATGAATAAAAAACACTGAAAATCACTTTATTGTTTGTATCTTTACTCTATTGTATTTATTTGTGCTGCTGCTTGTAGTTGGATATAATGTTCTTCTTTTTTTATTAGAAAGTATAGTTTTTTCATAAACATGGCACATACCGAACTGTACCGAAAACCGTGAAACAAACCGAACCGTGAAAAAGTTGAACCGTGCCACCCCTAGTGTGTGTGTGTATAAATGAATAAATAAACAAATTTATATATATATATATATGTATATATATATACTGTAAATATTTCAAAACTTAATTTTTGATAATATGTAATATGCGTTGCTAAGAATTCATTTGGACAACTTCAAAAGGGAATTTTCTCAGTATTTCCATTTTTTTTTACATCCTCAGATTCCAGATTTCAAATAGATGTATCTCAGCCATATATCGTCAGATTCTAATAAACCATGCATAACAAGTAAAGCTTATTTATTCAGCTTTCAGATGATGTATAAATCTTAATTTTAAAAAATATATACTTAAGGCAGGTTTTGTGGTCCATGGACACACACACATATGTATACAAGACATACTACCATTAATTATTTTGCTTTGTGCAGTTTCTTTGTTTAGTTTTTAATTATTTTTGCAAAATATACTTTTTTATTTGAATTTGGAATTACATATGAAGAATGTAAAATAAAAATAATAAAATTCTACCATATCTCCGCTTAACTGTAGTAATGAATGGTCAGCTGGAGTGTGAAGAATACAGTTTTGGGGTATATTTGACAGTCCATTAGCGAAGCGTGTGTTTGTGTTGATGGAGGGCCGGTCTAATGTAAACGCTCTGGATGAGGTGGAGAATGTCTGACCCTCACCAGAACCAGAGCACAGAAAACCAGCGGGCACTAATCTCATCAGCGAAGGCCTCTGGTGAGCGTTTAATGAAAGCGTGAGCGCGGGAATCCTCTTTGGAGCAGAGCCGAGACGGCCCGTCAGCTCTCTGCCCTTCAAACTAGATTACGAAGCAATTCATCAATCTGATCAGCCTGTGATCAGGAGCTAGTTTAGAGGTGCCAGTGAACAGGTGTGTGTGTGTCGGTGTGTGTGTGTGTGTGTGTGTGTGTGTGTGTGGAGTTCGAGACAGTGCTTCTGATGTGGATTTATGTGGCTCTGACTAGTTTGGTGTCATGGATCTGCTTCCTCTCTGATGATTTAGATGAAATGATTCGAGCCCCTGATCATCTGCTGTTTGTGTGTTTTCCGTCAGGCTCTACGAGAACAAAGGCGAGAGTGATTTCATGGAGTCCCTGAGGAATCTCTTTGCCTCGTTTAACGGCATGATGAACAGCAGTGCTGAAGGAAGCGGCGGGGTGAAGGTGAGAATGCTTTAGGAGACGCTTTCTGATGAGCTGGACGTTCAAGCGATGCACTAATAAACTAAAACATTTACACACTTGTGCCTGGTGTGACATCACTCCACTCATGCAGCACAAAAGGAGATGTTTCTCAAAATGTTCATGCTGCTCTTTTACATATAACAAAGGCCGAAAAAGAACATTAGACGTAGGATAAATTCCTAGATTTGATTGCTATAAAAGCCCCTCTCAAAATGAATTTGCACACCTATATGTTGTATACTACCATTTAAAAGTTTTGGATCACTGAGATTGATTTATTGATTGAAGAAAATAATGATTTTATTCACCAGGGATGCTTAAAAATGGTCAAAAGTTAAATTGAAGCATTTATGAAATTAAAAAATATATTTATTAAAATAAATGCTATTCGGTTCATCAGCTATAGTAAAAATATATCATGGCTTCTGCAAAAATATGAAGGATTATGTGACACTGAAGACTGCAGTAATTATGCTGAAAATTCAGATTTGCATAGCTGGAATAAATTATATATATATATATATATATATATATATATATATATATATATATATATATATATATATATATATATATATATATATATATACAATTTTACTATTTGTACTGTATTTTTGAGTAAATAAATGCAGCCTTGATGAGCAATAAGAGACCTCTTTAAAAAAAAACATGAAAAAGTTTAACCAAAATCTACTTTTTGAATGGTAGTGTACAGCAAAAAGTGTCTCTGGAGGCTCTGTGTCTCAGGACGTCTTCCCAGAATGCTGCTCTGTTTCTTCTGTTGGACATGAATCTGTATGTTTCTGTCTTTGATGTGTTGAAGTGTGTGTTTGTGTCTCTCTTGTGTCACATGACCTTCTCCTCTGTCCACTGTGGCTCTGGCTTCACAATCTTTAGCTTCTCCTCAAGGTACTCTATCTGTCCTCCTCTCCGCTCCTCCTACATTTGTGTGCCGTTATTTATTTATTTTTGTCCCTGACCTTTCCTGTCACTCCTTTTTTGCATTAACACACCTCTGTTCCATCACACACATGCTCTGTGGCCTTGTGGACGGGTCGTGAGTCGGCCTGGAGCGATGCAGGTCTGTCGCTGACTCAGATCTTAGTGGTTTTGTCAGAAAATTAAAAATTGATCTTAAGACGCACTGTCAAGGGAAGGAATGTGCTTTTCTCTCTGCTGGCCTTGTTGAAACAGGAAAGCTAGAGACGACGTGAGTGAAACGGTGTGTCAGCTCGAAGTACATTGTGTTCACATGCCCTCACACTTATTATTTAAAGAGTATAACAGTTTCAGCGTGTGCTGCTCTGTTTTTACTGCACGTCAGGTTTGTTTTTCTCTTTTCTGCTTTGAGTTGTTTTAGTGGGAAATGAAGCTCAAGTGTTTAATTTTTTTCACCATTATTGTTAACAAACTAAATTGAAAATAACACCGGTCTGTCTCTTTATTTCACATTCTGACACATTGATTAAATTTTTATAATTCTTTTGTAAAAATGTAATAATTAGTTTGTTCATCTATTTTTACAGAGATAATTTTTTTCCACACTAAAACTTGTTTTTCTTACATTATGAAACGTTTTCATTTATTTATGTATTTATAATTCTGACTGTTGTAACTTTGAGATGACATGAGGCTTTAATAATTTTTTATACTTTTGAATACTTTTTTTTTTTACATTATTTATATATATATATATATATATATATATATATATATATATATATATGCACACACACACACACACACACCCCCACCGTATTTTCCGGACTATAAGTCACACTTTTTTTCATAGTTTGGCTGGTCCTGCAACTTATAGTCAGGTGCAACTTTTTAATTTGACATGAACCAAGAGAAAACATTACTTTCTCCAGCCATGAGAGGGCGCTCTATGCTGCTCAGTGCTCTTGTAGTCTACCACTGAGCAGTGTAGAGTGCCCTCTCGTGGCTGGAGAAGGTAATGCTTTCTCTTGGTTCTTGGTTCTAAATAAATGCGACTTATAGTCCAGTGCGACTAAAGGCTGGTTCACACGGCAGGATAATTAGGCCGATTTTAGTCCCGATTCACCCCTTCCGACAATCTTAGGATACTCCGATTATCGTAAAATAATCTGATCAAATATTCCTGCCATGTGTGGTGTGTTAAGACTGCTCTCCTCTGCTCGGAAGAATGTTGGGACCGCTCCGATCTCAAATCGAGGATATCCAACCTGTTGGATTTATTTGGCCCGATTTCTTCTCGTGTGTGGTGTCCCCCAAAGACAAACGATCATGCAGCCTGTGGACTGTGGAGTGTAGCCAATCAGAAAGTGAGGTGACGAGGCGGTGAGGAAGTACCGGGAAACAAAATCAAAACAGCCGGCGGCATGGCGCACCAGAAAGTCCGGTGGACGTCGGAGATGGAGGACCAACTCGTCGACCTGTGGCAACACCATGAATGTTTGTACAACGTTTCGTGTAAAGAATATCATAACCAAAATGACAAGGAGAGGAATTGGGCAGAAATTGCTGCTGCACTTGAAATAAAGATTAAAACAACAACTTACCTCCATATCATGATATAGCAAGTATAGTCCATGCTCGCGTCGTCTCCACCTCTTTGACCATCGCCTTTTCTTATTTTTCTTATGTTTTTTTCCCCGTTAAAAACAAAGCACAAACTATGGCCACTGCATCCTCTTTGTCCGCCATGATTGTTTACTCTAAAGTCACGTTTGGTCTCGAGGGATTTTGCGAGATTTCCCGTCTGACCTGGGAATGCTCGGGAGTCAAATCGGTTCGTGTGTGATGTGTTGATATTGCCGTGTGGCTGCACACCACACACTGAATGACCAAAACTGTTAGACCCGTGATTTTTTTATCGCCGTGTGTGGGGTCTCTCAGGTTTGGAAAATCGGCCGACAATTTTAAAATCGTCCCTTGTGAACCAGGCCTTATATATGTTTTTTTCCTCATCATGACGTAATTTTGGACTGATGCGACTTATACTCAGGTCGACATATAGTCAGAAAAATACAGTATACAATAATTTTTTTAATGCATCATACATGTATTACACATACTTACATATATACATACATATTTGTCTTGGTATTATTATCATCTTCCATCTTATCAGTTCTTAGCTATAACTTGTTTTTTCCTTGTGTTGCTTGTGCGGTTCTTTGAAAATATGTGTAATTGTGATCCAGACTCTCCAGAATCCTAAAATGTGTGCAGTCGATGTGATGTATTCCAGCAAACTGAGAAACTTTCAGTGAAGTCACTGCTGTAAAAGTCTCGGCCTGACTGGTGTTACACTTTCAAAACACATTAAATCAAAAGCAAGTCATGGCCTCAGATATTCACTTTTTTAGTGAACACTTGAACTCCAACAGCTCATTTTGCAGCAAACTCTCAGGTTAAATCAGACGCTATGTGGGCTTCTGAGAAGAGAATATTTATCAAATGGGAAACTTCATAACCCATCCATCACTGCCTGTGTTGACTCTTGTTCCACTCTGCTTTCAGATGCTTTCTTTTTACTTTTAAATGATTTCAAAGTACGTCAGAGTTTGACACCATGATGAGGATCAAACTGGAAGGAGCCGCTTTAAATCCAGATCTGTAAACTCTCAGGACTCACACATCTCCAGGTGTGACTAGAATAAAACCAGACATTTATCAGCTGAACAGCAGTGAAGCTGTTATAGAAAGAAGCTACGAGTTGAGTCTTTCCTTAAACAAGATTGTTAAAGCTTCCCGATGTTTTCCTGTTGTTGATCGTGTAACAAGATTCCTGTCAAACTTCATCAAAGACAATTGAAGCTACCAATACAAACCAGAAGGCTGTTGAAAGCAAAAAAAAAAATGGAAATATTGTGAAAATCCTCTTTGAAGTTGTCAGAATGAAGTACTTGATCTTTACTTAATATCCTAATGATTTTCAGCATAAAAAGAAACCAACAATTTTAACCCATACAGTGTTTTTTGGCTATTGCTACAAATATACCCCAGCAACATTTTTAAACTTGTATTATTTATATACAGTGTGTGTGTATATATATATATATATATATATATATATATATATATATATATATATATATATATATATATATATATATATATATATATATATATATATATATATATATAATTATTATTATTATTATTATTTTTTTTAACAGCTGTATTTCACATTCTGAAACTTGTTTGTTTGTATTTATATTTTATTAACTGTTTGGTTGGTTTTATTTATTATTTAGACAGTGTAATTAACATTCTTAAACTTTCAATGTTTTTTTTCATTTAATTTTTTTTTCATTTTCTTTTGCATACTGAAACTATCCACTTTTTTTTTTTTTTACAGACTATGTATTTCACTTTCATATTATTTCATATTATTTATATGTCAGGCAATGAACAATTTCTATAGTTTGTTGTGTTGTATTTATTTATTTGTTTATTTATATCATTACATTGCATTATGATAAGTGTTAGTTGCTTGTTTGGAGAGTAAGTTAGTTTGTCAGTGTTAAGGGTTTAGAGAAGCAGTTAAAGGAGAAAACGAGCGTGTTCATGGCTCATCTGTGCTCTCTTTATTGATTGAGTGCTGTGCTGGAGAGTATTTTAGTATGTGTGTTTTGTGACCAACTTCTCTGCTTGAGGTGCATGTTTCATTGACCGTTCGCAGGACTGATGAATTATCAGCAGCTAGCGTCTCAGATGATCATCAGTTGACACCTTCATGTCATTCCTTAAACAATGTAAAGTCACTCCGATTCCTCATTGTTCATCCTTACAGAGTTTTAACAGCACAATTCAGCAGAAATTAACACAATCCTCTAAAATGCTTTTTTTTATGCTGCTTAACTATGATTTTCCCATCTTTTTCCATTTATTTAACAATTTTTGAAAGTATTTTGAGAGCATTGATCATGCTAATCTATATTTCTTGTGAATTCTAGGGTGCTGCACTGAAATACGTCCCGACTATCGTCAATGATCTGAAACTGGTCTTTGATCCCAAGGAGCTCAGGTGAGTTTATCAGACATTGTTCATGTTTATATCTTTTTGGGATACAGACTTTAATGAACGGTTGTTGTCAGTAGCATGTTTTAATACTGGCATGTTTGCACATGGGCAAAAAAGTGAGTGTTTCAGTGTTGTGTCATTGAAGAATGAGCAACAAATTGAAAACCTATACCATTTTTAATTGTTTTTTATGTTTATTTTATAATCACATGAGTCAATGTCTATGAAATTTAAAGCCACAATTTCAATTGTGAAATCAATGAAACTAAATGAATAAACCCACATGCCCTTCATCTCCTCGTGTGTCCGTCTCCATCTAAGTGACTGTGAGAGGCTGCTAATGAAATCAGGTCTGAGTATAGTGGAGCTCTTCAGTCTGATGCTCCTCACACAAACACATCATCATCATCATCATCATCATCATCTTTCTGCCTGATGGAGTTCTGTTCATATGTCATTACAGTTACTTTATCACTTTGCCGCTCAGGTCTTTCTCGCACGCTTTATATTCAACACACAATCGGTGCAAAGTGACCCGTTGCTGTGGAGATGCCTGTCTGTCGGTCTGGATAATGTGTTCCTCCCTGAGTGGCATTATAATGGAGTTAGGCGGCTCATGTGATGACACACGCACACACACACACACACAAGTGGTGAGAGATGACGGCAAGAATCCTGCTGCTTCTCACAAGTTTAGCTGACAAGGGCCTTTCTACACCAAGCCAATTTTCCTAGACGTGACATTTTGTAACAGCGGGATTCTTGTTAGATTCCCGGAGTAATTTGTGTTGTGGTTGTGTTTGGCTGCAGATGTTTCAGACTGAGGGCTGTTGAATGATTGTGTGCATGCATATAGAGTAGTTAGAGCCAAGTACAGCTAGTGGTCAGCTGATGTGGGTTGGTCAGTAGCTGATGGTGTGTTTAGTGGTGTATTTTAACAGCTGGTTGGCCTCAGATGTGCCAGATAAACACTTGTGTGTGCTGACTGAAGTGACCTCTCACTGTGATCGTCGTCTTTCTGTTCTTCTCTTCATCGCTTGTTCTTTAATCCTGCTGTTGGAGAGCTTGGTGTGGTTAAGAGGATTTCAGCTCCTCCTGTGTCTCTTCAGACTCCTGCGCTTCTCTTCACTTCCAGACAATAAACCTGGCCTCTTTTCCCACTGTCCTTTCTTCCTCATCTTCTCTTTTCCACCTTCTTTTCTTCTTCATCTTTCTCTTTCTGTTTGCTTTCCTGCCTGTTTACATTCTTGTGATTGCAGTGATTGGTAAAAGGCACTGTTGGGCAAGACAAGCATCACATAATCTCATCTCACAGTTTAATATGCAGAGACGAAAGTAAGGAAGTCATTTATCTGTTGATTCTCCTTAAAAGTTAAACCACAGATTCTGAACAGGAAGCATCCTGAGCAGTATTTGGGGACGGGACTTTTGTTTGGCTGACCAATGATGGAAGAGCCAGTTCAGGTGCTTCAGGAAATGTGTTTGGCACTTTTGACTATCATTGAGTGAGGATAGAAAAAATGACTGGAGGCCTGCTTGGCACACACCGTGCAAGCATTGTGTGGTTTGCTCAGAGTTCATTGTCACGGAAGAGTGTTTGCCCAGCAGAGAGGTTGCGAGTTCCACACACACACACACACACACACACACACACACACTGAGACCAAACAAATGCTGAATGAGGCCATCTCTGAATTCTGTCATCGTCTGCCAGACCTCTCTCATCCCGCTTTCTTCAAGTGCCAGTTCTTTCCACAAAAAGAGCCGCTGCTCTCCTGTTGTACCCTGGGCTCAAGCGTGTGTGTGTGTGTGTGTTGAGATGAGGACAGAGAGGTGTAGCCCTTGGCACTTAGCATGTTTTAGAAATGAGCTGTCACTTCAACAGCAAGTAGAGATGAGAAGAGAGGCATGCACAACACTCTCACACACCTGCTAGTGTTAACTAAGTTCTAGTTGTGCAGTGCTGACCTCCCCTCCCTCTCTCTCTCTCTCTCTCTCTCTCTCTCTCTCTCTCTCTCTCTGCAGTAAGCTGTTCAGTGAGTTTATTCTCAAAGTTCCTCTGGGGCGTCTGGTGAAGCAGAAGTTGAACTGCATGATTGATGTCGTCCACAGCGACCTGTTTACTCAGCATGGTACGTACACACACACACACACACACGTTCTCTCTAAAGGTCATTTCATGCTGTGAGCTGCATGAGACGCTGCGATTGGTGCGTTTGGTGGAATTGCATCTCTTCTGATATTTTTGATGGTAAAATGAAGCCTTATGTTTACAGTGCAGTGGTAGAACCTTTTTATTTTACTTTGACTAAAAAATTATCAGTACCCATATTGGTCTCAATTTTCCCATTTAAACTTTAGTAACATAACATAATTTAGTTAACTTTAAAGGACCTGGCCAGTAGTGTTGTCACGAAAACAAAATTACTGTTTCGATACCGATACCTAGTCAAGAATTGCAATTTCGATACTTTTCCTGAAAAGGGAAAATACACTCTCAAATATCATTGCTGTGCTTTATTTTTTAAATCCGGGACAAAATTCTAATCATATAACACACTAATAAATGAACATATGAACAGCAGATATATTAAACATTTGAACAAAATATGAAATGTCAAAATATAAAAAAATAATTAGAGCAATGACATTCAAGGTAAAGAAAGAATAAATTTAGCAGCATTATCTCAGTTATCATTAGAAACATAAGAGTAATAAATGTATCTTTATTCTGAACTTTTAATAAAAATATGAACAGCGATTATATTAAACAATGTTTCTGAACACGATTAAATGTCAAAAAGATAAATATTATCAATTTAAGCAATGGCATTCAAGTAACAAAAAAAAATAGCAGCAATATGTCAGATATTGTAACTTATTCTAGGTTTTTTTTTTTCTTTCTTTTTTTTCTTGCAGAAATCCAGGTAATACTCATGAATGTTTGTCAATGGCATGTATGATGCAGTGTGTGTGTGTGTGTGTGTGTGTGTTAAAGCAGTGACATATGGCAGCTCTGTGGGTAGATTGTAAGTAGATGCACGTCATTCAGCAGTAATTATCTGTGGATGTGTCTCCTGTTCTGATTGAATTAAATCACTCATCACGCGTCCTTGCGCTTCAGTCTCAATCGCTCTCATAAGGAACGACAGAAAGAAATCAGGATTTAATGAATGAGACCAATAAATAATGTTTAATTTCCAAATAATTTGATTATTTGGTAAATAATCCACAATTGTTACTTGTTTGTTAAATTATAATGAATATTATTTTTTGAAAATTATTACTCCTTTTTGGAGTTCCCATGTACAGTGAATTATTATGATATAATATAACTTATTTTGTAAGCTGGTTAAATAATAGTTGAGCTGATTTTTTCTGGGTTTGTCTTTTCTTCCGAGCTCTGGCGCAGTGCTCTGCCAGTGTGTTTGGCACCAGTAGTAGTGGTAAACTGAGATTTGAGAAGTTGTTGAGCTGTAGATCTTTTTGTTGTGTCTCGCTGAAGGCCGGCTCGTCTCAGAGTGTGTTTGTGGCTGCTGATTCCTCCAACACACGCTTTCCAGTGCCAACAGATCCACTGGAATAAATGACCCTCAGATGGGCCTGTCTAACCTGAACAGAAGTGTTGAGCGCTCCTGGTGTCACTTGTTGTTTTTCTGAGCAATGTGTGTGTGTGAGTGACTGTGTGTGTGGTTCATTGCACTACAGCACAGATTTGTCAACTTCCATTTATTCGTTTATAACAGATTTAGCTAATGTAAACTACACATGATTGTTGACTTGCGCAAATGACGTGTTTCCAGAGGATTTCACTTTTCATTTCTGTCTAATGAGCGTTATTCTGAAGTTAATTTCTGAATTCAGTTTGACAGCATGCTAATATGCATTTTTAATGGTTGTTTTTCCAAGCTGAGTGAGCGTGACTATTACTAATGCTCATTCTTGAGGTCAAGCACCACTCATGTTTTCTTCAGAAAATGTCAGATGTAGTGTTGGTGTGGTGCCACACATCAATTTGAAATCATGGACAGCTTTTCACTTCTGTAAACACAGATTGATGATTGGTTTCATCATCATTAGATTCATGAAGACTGTGCCTTTTGACTTGGAGAATAAAGACTTTATATTAATATGTTTATGCATTTATTTCTGCCCATATTCATGCATTCATATACAGATTTATTTATTTTAAAAAAAATGCATTTGTACATTAATGCATTTATACATTTATTTATTCGTTTAACGCAATTATGCATGCATGCATTTGTATGAAAAAAAATGTATGCATGCATTATTTTATTTTATTATTTTTATTTATATATTGTACATTTTTATTTTTGTAAAGGGGGTAAAAATTTGGATGAAACATAATTAAACTTTCCCCCTGGTTTTCTGTCTCTTTGGTGTCTCTCTCACTTTCTAGCCTTGGTCTGAGCTTCCTACCTAGATGGTATTTGAAGGCATCATTGCACATGTGCGAAAGCTGTTCCAAACAGTAGCATGCTTAATCTATCTTACTTATGATGCCTAATATTTTCCAAATTTGATGTGTCTCTCCATATGCATTTTCAGCCACTGCAGTATATCCTCAACAGTCAGACACAAAACTGAATTTGAGCAAGGATGACTGCTCTTCTAAATGACTATCTTTTTAAATGATTCTTTAATTTAATTTAAAGAAGTGAGTCTTTAATTACAGGAGCCATTGGCTCCGTAGTCGATGTTTCAGTCCGAGTAAAGCCGCTCACTGAGCTTTGGTCAGTCTCTCCGTGTCTCCTGTAATCTGGTTTTTTTTTTCCTCTCTAAATTCACGGAGGATAGATGAATGTTTTCAGCCGATGAAAGTAACATCAGTGTTCATCTGAGGTTGTAAATCCACTGCTGGAAAAACTTTCAATGACCTTTTCTGTCCGACTGAAGAGGAGTGTGAAAACATCATCTGCGATTCTGCTTTTAGATTTTATGAAGGTAACAAGAGAAACTCTTCTCTTCATTGTGCTGACCTGAACGACCCTGAGCTGAAATGAACCTGCAGACTGATCTTTGCATTTAGTTCCTTTACAGCGACCATGCCTTTGTACTAATTTTTTTATTTTGTGTATTTTTATTTAGATGCATTTATTTATATTCAGTTAATTTATGCATTTATTTTTGTTTTAATTGAACTTTTCTTTGTATTTGTATAGTATTTAATTTAATCTATATTTAATACATTTATTTTGGTTTTATTTTTATTTATACATTTATATTTGAATGTGTTTATGCATTTATTTATGTGTGTTTTCTTTTTATTTATACATTTATTTTTATGCATAGATTTTATTTATTTTATTTCCATGTGATTTTTAGAGAATTAAATGTAAAATCCTTTATGCCAACATGATAGACTTCTATTCAATAGTTATAACTCATTGAAATAACGTTGCTGTTATGCCATTATTATTATTATTATTATTATTATTATTATTATTATTATTATTATTATTATTATTAGAAGTAAGCAATTTAAGTTTCAGTTGCAAGAATAGAGTGAATGTGGGAAATATTTGGCCACAGATGACCATGATCAGAATCAAATACTTTTTGATTAATAACATAACTCTGCATAGAATGTATGGAAAACATAAATGTAAAAACTCATAATTCAGCAGTTACTGTATTTGTTTCTCTGAAAAATGCATTGTTTCAGCTTGGTACTATATATATATCGTCCTGGGAGTCTCAGACTTCTGTCCTGGAATAGCTTGTGCAAATTGGTCTTTGTTGAGTGAAATGAAGGAAAGCAGAAGTCAGGACTCATTTTAGGAACGCCGTCTCGCTGCTGATGTCGGACGCTGTGATTAATTCTGCCTGGTAAAGTGCCGTCTCAAAGTTCACGGCCAGGTCAGTTATTTAATGCAAAAGCGTATTGTAAAAGGATAGTGTGGATTTATTTGTACGAGTTTAAACCGGCCTGAACAGCATGATAAATGAGCTCTCAGGAAGGCCAGCGGGAGTTTCTGTGTATGTTTGCTCCAGTAATGACTCCTAGAAGAAAAACTGATTTACATTGATTCAGCTCTCACACAGAGACTCACCAAACCCCGCCTTCCATGCTGATTGACAGATTGTGTACCACGCCCACTTCCTGTTTTATTGGTTTTATGGCATTTGCTTTCTTTCCTTTATGGAGCAGATGACAATCTGCACTTTCAAGTTGTGTGTGTGTGTGTGTGTGTGAGAGAGAGATAGAGATATAAGGATATTAGGATAGAGATATTTTGTTGAGGCTTTTTAATCAGAAAATATTTGGCCATTTGGTTCCTTGACAATTCATAGCACACACTTGTTTGTATTTTTAATAAAATATAGTTGGTTCTTTTAATTTTAGCATTTTCCCATCTATTTTCATTTACTTTCTTTTATTATAACAAATTATTGTTATAATCATAGAGACTCATTATACTCTCATTTGGTGAGATGTTAATGCCATTTATTTGTTTTGCCTTTTTTCTTTAAATCTTGATTTTATGGTTTTAAAAAGATTTAGATTTTCACGTTTCCAGTATGATCTATTCATTAGTTTATTTTCTATTTATTTAGAATTTTGAATAAAATCGTTTTCTTCAGTGCTTTCAACATTTTGATTTGTTTAATTATTAAAAATGATCATATAAATTTACTTTTGGTTAGTCATCTATAAACGCTGAAGAAGCTAAAATATTTCTTGTATAGTAAGTCAGACCAATTTTTTTTTGCTTTAACTTGATTTTGCTTTAATTTTTCTTTTTTAATTTTAGAGCTTTCTAATAAAATAATTGTCATTTTAAATGCAGCTTTTTCAACTTTATTTTTATTACAGATTGTCTTTATAATCATTGATGCTTATTTACTTGCATGTGTTTAGTTACCTACATTTTTTTATTATTTAGATTTTTTTTTTATAAAAAATAAACTAAGTTCAGAATGAACAAATCTGTTATTTTATGTAAATGATCATGATGGAGATAGATTTTCATTAATTCATTAGCTTACATTGGTTTAGCTGTAGTGCAGAAGACTCTTTCTTGTTTATTTTATGTAATACAATTTATTTTTTCATTTCAATGTCTTCACTGTGTTCTATAGTTATTGATTTAAAAACAGATTGGCTTGTAGGCTGATATATTTAATATTTCAGGTCAGCGAGTTTGCTCACTTCAGCTTGTAAAGAGATTATGTCACCTGTTGTGTGTGTGTGTGTGTGTGTAGACTGCAGAGAGATCCTGTTGCCTTTGATGACGGAGCAGCTCAAACTTCACCTGGAGAATCATGAGGAGCTGGACTCCTGCTGTCAGCTGCTCAGCAACATCCTGGAGGTGCTTTACAGGAAGGATGTGGTGAGACACACACACACACACACACACACACACACACACACACACACACACACACCCACAGGTCTCTGCTTCTTAAAGGAGTATTTCACCCCAAAATGGAAAAGGAAAGTCTCCTAAAGTGAAGTGTTCACTGAAAGGCAAATCTCTTTGTGTTTATCTCCTGTCACATCCTTCATCTCTAATGACCTGTATGTGACCCACTCAGAGATGTGAGTTTATTGAAGTACAATTAATTAATTTTTGGCTCATGTTCTGACCGTTAATTGGACTCTATGGCGCTCGACTGCAATTTACCCGGGCAGATATCCAGATGCACTGTTCTCTTCTCCGTCATTTGATCAATTGCTGCCGTCGTGATCAATAGAAAACTTCCTTAACGTCTCTGTTAAAGGAAATGTCTATTAGCACTACTTTCAGAATATGTCTCTGTCCATGTCTCATAAATAAAAAGTAATTAACTATAAAACCTTAACTAAACCTAAACTAATTTTCATTTAGTTTAATTTGATGTACTGAGTTAACTAAAAATTAAAACCGAAGTAAAATGTATAAAAACTATACAGAAAACTTAAACTATATAGACTTAGTTAAAAAGAGGAATAAAAGTAACAAAACAACTAACATTTAAAAAGCAGGAAATATAACAATAAAAATAACTAAAACTGATAAAAAAAAATGTATGCAAACGATATATACATTAAAACCACTAATAAAAATGGAAGTAGAGAATATAAAACTAACAAACTAAAATAACAGTGAAAATAGCTGGATACATAAACAAATAAAAATGACAAACAAAATTAGTAAAATTAACAAAATTGAATAAAATCATAAAATGTAAAAACAATATGTTATAAAATATCTAAAACTGAAATTAACAATTATTTTAAAAAAATGTAGAGATATTAAAACTATCGTGTTTTTTTATTAAAAAACAACAACAAAATGATTCTCTAAAACCCACTAAAATTAAGAAGAAAATCAAAAAGCAAGAACTAATTCAAAATATTAATAAACACTATAATAGTATCTTGAAGATACTAAAATAACTCTGCTTTACACACGCATGTATGTACATCACTGATGTCCTCACTTCCTGGTGTTGTGGCTGAAGCATCCTTTGAACCATTGTGCAAGTGTGTGTTAAATAATAATCAGATCACAGTCTAGAGCAGAGCTCTCTCTCTCTCTCTCTCTCTCTCTGGTTGGAGATCAGCAGCATCCTTTGAGGAGGATCTTGGAAAAGCTTGTTTAATAATTGACGATCTGCTGTGAGTGTATCAGGATACCCTCAAACAAACATACACACAGCTCGCAGTGGTGGATCTGATGCAGATTGATTTTACACTAGTGAAATTTCAAGAAATCGGTTAACTGTGCTGACTAATATATTATATATCTGTCCTTGTCTAGTACACATGACTCCAGCAGCGTACACACACACACACACACACCCACACACACCACGATCAGACATTCCCTGCAGTGATGCAATTTTTCTACTCAACATTTCACATTCACAAGTCATCGAATAGACCAAATACATTTAAAAGTGAATTTGTTTATTTTATAAACACAAGGTCATGTTCAGCGTGTCTGAAATTGAAAATTTAATAAAAGGAAAAATATATGTATTTCAGTCACTATTATCATTCATGCTGCTTGATATAAATTATGTAATGTTGCAATCCTAGATAAATGGTAAGAAACGCATGATCTTTTTTTTTTTTTTGGACCAATTAAAGGTACAGGTTGTTGGACCTGCCACTAGAGGGCGCACTACCAAAACAATAACAATCACGTGGTTTGATGACGCTGAGGAGGAGTGTGGAATGATGGGATTTGTTGTTTTCTACCCAACCGCTGACGGCCATCAATCAGACGATCTGAAAACGATTACCACTTGTTTCAACAAATATATACACTCATGTACATTCAAACACAATAACTGGGCATACATAGCAAACGCGAGTTCAACGATGTGGAAGTAGATTACATACAAAGTCAATGCAAAGGCGCGATCAGACGCGTCCTCTCGCGGGTCTAGAGACGCGATGCCCCACGTTTGGCGTGCATGCCCCATAATACTAATCTTGTTGGTCATTATAATAGCATACGTTTTCTGTAAAGATACGATTCAAAACAACTCACCTGTTGAGTAAAACACAAGCGAGACCGGCATCTCTTTCTAGTTGAAGTTTGTCGCGAAGCTCTCTCCATCTAGTAACACCGATATTGATCCTCACTCTTTCTCTCCTCTTGTCCTCTACGTTTACGGGAGCTTCCCTTGTCGACGAACCAGCGGAAGACGGTAAACAGTAATTATTATGTTCCATAAATAAGTAACACAATCCACCATAAAACATCCAAGAATAGTAAATAAGAAACTGCTTGAAGCAAGCTAGTGGTTTGCTGGACGCTAGACACTACTTCCGCATTTGTCCGTAACACTGTTGTCATGTGGTTTCTACCTCAGTAAAATCGTTAACAAAGTAACTAACGTCATTGACAGGCGACTGCACTGCTCCGTGGCGCTGTTTAGAATGGGAATTTTCTCATGATTTACAAGAAGTTGAAAACTATATTGTTAGTAATCAGCTGGACAAAATATATAACACTAGCCAAGTGTTTTTTGGAAATTTTTCCTCAAATATCTTACAAATTGTACCTTTAAGGCCACCGAAATGGTGTTTGTCACAATTTGTTCTGAAAATGTTGTCTTATGTGGATAAATCCATTTATTAGTGGTGTATTTCTGTGTGTTTTTAGGGCCCGACGCAGTGGCACGTTCAGATCATAATGGAGAAGCTGCTGCGGACGGTAAACAGGACTGTGATCTCCATGGGCCGAGATTGTCCTCTCATAGTAAGTGTTTCTCTCTCTGTCACAGGCTTGTTCCTCTGGGATGTGCTGAGTTTTGGGCTTTCCTGTGTCTGGACAGTGTGTTAGTAACAGTGTGTTCTACCATAGCAGTGCAGTTGGGCTGCTGTCTGCAATCCTCTAATGTCTTCACACACACACACACACACACACACACACTCACAGCCTGGCTTTGTTCAGGCAGGCAGAACAAATCAGATTTCAGATTTTTTGGCATATCCAATTCAAATCCTTGTAGTCTTTGTGATCCAAACAGAAAAATAACACATTAAAGCTGAAATGTGTCATTTCTGACTGTTTTCAAACAGGTTTCCCCAAACTCTCATCCTCATTGGTCATCAGCTCATAGACCCCCCCCCCCCCCCAAACTCACACCTTTGGTTGAGACGGTGCATATATTTGAACAAAGCCGCTCCACCTGATGTTTGTAACTATTTTTCAGTATTTTGATCACTTTTGGTTTGTTAGTGTCTCTGTGTTTGTGTTCATTTGATATTGAGCAGATGGTGGAAACTCACAGCGTCTTTTGGCACTGCTTTTACAGCTCCTGTGATTACAGAAGCACACATTGCTTTAGTTCGCAGTCCTCCTGTCTGAGCTGATTTGAGATCAGGTGTTAGGCTGTAGTTTAATCAGAGAGCTCCAGGCTGTCAGAAGTGCAGAGATGCTGATAGTGGCCGTCCTTGACTTTTACAGCCACATCTCTCCATATGCATGCTAAACATCTCTTCCTCGCCCTCTATACGCATAGTCTTCATTTTTTCCAAACCATTAATGCAATAATAGTTAATGAAGAATAGAGCTTTCAAGTGTTCAAAAATATGCAAAAGCACCAAAGATGGACCATGAATTTTGCGAATGCACCAATATTGAAATTCTAATACAGGTCCTTCTCAAAAAATTAGCATATTTCAGTTGGTGTGCAATGAATCTAAAATAAATAAAAGTTAAATTTTTATCATTGCATTATGGAAAATAATGAACTTATCACAATATGCACATTTTTTGAGAAGGACCTGTAAATAATTTATATTAAATAAATATTAAAATATAAACCTACTATTCCATTTTATTTATCCATGGCACATGCATTTTTATATGTAGCCTAAATAATGTTGTCCAATGACTTGTTTGCATTATTTAGGCATTGTTTTATTGTATTACATTTATTTCCAAGGCAATATATTATATTCTTGGTAATACTTTACAAAACAACAATTTTTAAAGTCCCTTATTTAACGTGAACTAACAGAGAGCAATTATTAAGTTTAAAGCAGTGCTGTCAAATGATTAATTGCATGCAACATAAATATTTCGTTGACATAATATATACTTTATTGTCCAAATTTGTCTTGGACTCGAAAGCTGCAGTAGTACACTAGTACAACAACCTCACACAATAACAACAATAATAATAATAAGCGAGAGAAGGAAAAAAAAATATATACGTTTAATATATATAAATAAAACTACACACACATGCATGTATATACTGTATTTAAGAAAAATGTTGTTTTTTATAGAAAATATTAATATATAATATATCTATTAATATATATGTATGTAGCATATATATATATATATATATATATATATATATATATATATATATATATATATATATATATATATATACACAAATACACACGTAAATATAAACATACACACGCACATGCATGTTTGTGTATTTATATATTTATAATAAATATAAACACTACACACATATATTTTGTAAAGAAAAAACTTTTATTTTGGGTGTGATCAATCGTCATTAATTGTTTGACAGCACTAGTTAAAAGTGAATCTAGTATTCTTTAGCATTGCTGGTGCCATGAACCGAACCGGACCGAACTGTGGCATTGGTACAGTGTTACACCCCTAACATTCATGAGACTGTGTAGAAGTCTCTAGTGACTGACGTTTGAACATGTATGTGCCACTGAAGTACTTTCCTGCCTCCATCATTCTCTCTCCTCTAGAGTTCAGGAAGTAGCTCTGCGCTGTGGTGTTACTATAGAACGATCCTCTGATTTATGCCTCTTCTTTCTACTGAGCTTTTGTTAAAAGGGGTCCAAACTCCAGATGCTCAAGTCCTGATGATCGAGCCACATAATGCCCATTCATCACTCTCAGGGTACACATACTGTACTCTTTGCTGACCTTTGCAGTAAATCCCTCTGTCTTATGCGGTGCAATCGTATGCCAACCGAGCACATCTGCCAGCAAGAGGGCTGGGCGAAATATCCAACATTAATGAAAACGGAGTATTAGACTGCCATTCAACTAGTTTCATTCTGACTGGAGTATGAGAGAATTAAGACTTTTTAAATATCTTTTCTGTGAATCGGTTCAGTTTCATTGAATCAAATATTTGATTTTTTTTTTTTTTTTTGCATTTGTTATATGCAGTTAAAAATGATTGTGTTTTTTAATAGACTAATTCTTGGTTAAGTTAATTTAAAATGTAACATTGTGGATCTTATCGGCTATAAATGGCTTAAAATGTTGCTTTACAAAAACATTACAAGTCTTACTGATCCCAAACGTTTGTTAAAATGTTGCTTGACAAATCATAAAAAAACAAACATTTTATGGCCTTTCAGAACCAAAAGTAAAATAAAGAAATATATATCCCAGACCCTGCGTTTAATTATGCAAACATGTCATTATTTAATGATGCATTTCAATACTTGAAGTTCTCAGATTTATCGATTTGACTGCTCGTGATTTGAAGCTATGTCTGTGTATGATTTTTTTATGTAGTAAGTATGTTTAAGAATGCATGTGCTGCAGATTCAGTTGAATTGTGTGTAGATTAGTGTGTGTGTGTGTGTGTGTATTTTCTCTCTGTGGGCTGCTCTTTCACGCTGACCTTGTTCGTCAGGGCTCTGTTGCTTGGATTCAGATTTATGCATTAACTTTTCTCTGTGGTTATGCTGGATGTGAGTGTAGAATTTAAATGAGACTGATCAGTGCACACACACACACGTCGTGCATACAGATGTGTCTTACAGTTAAGAAAGTCTTCTTAAATTTTAAAAAGTCTGAACCCTACAGATTGTATAGGATTATTATCTGTGAATGACAGATCTCATCATGCAGTGGTTGAGGAGAGGCTTATATGTACTATTTGACAATGAAATAAGAGTCTAAAGATCCCATGGAAAAAGGAGGATCCCGATTGTGTATTAGCTTTAGATCTGAGGGAGCTATTTTGCTATTTTTCTCCTAATGTACGTAAGCAACCATTTCGAAATGCAGTGTTAACCATCTTGTGCATCTAACACATTGAGTGCATAGCAATATGCTAAACCTTCTCTAAGCAACCTCTGTACCATCATGTGTTGCTTATATAATGAGTTTTTTCATGATCAGACAAAAAGATTTGGAGGATCATCACTCCGGTATTTTATGATCTGCAGTTAGTGTTTTAGTCTTTTCTCTGCCTGTCTTGTATTTAAGAGCCTTATAAACCTCAACTATACCATCCAGGAGGCTTTTTTCTTTGTCAGGATCAGTGCTTGTCTATGTTCAGAGTTTTTAGGCTCCTCCCATTCCTCTGCAGTAGGAGGGGCCAGGTGGAGAAACTAGGCCTTTGATTGGCTGCTCTGTTTGATTGACAATGCATGCCTTACGTCAGGTGCGGTCTGCAGCATCAGTGCAGCAATATCCTCTTAGATTTACATTCTCACCACATTCTCTGTGCATTAAATATACATTTGTGATGATAGAGAGGCTCTTCAGATTGATTTTTTTCTCTCTGTAGGTTTTTGCTGACTGTCCTCCTTTAAGTGCTTTTCAGATGAGTTTTTCAAACTCTCGCATGGGAAATACCGAACGTTTCCCTCTGCAAGCCTGCGTGGGAATTCCCTGCTTAATAAACATGGAAATGCACACACACTCCTTCATTGTGACCTGGAGAAATCTAATAACTCTTAGTCTCTTTTGATTTGCTGCTGGGAATGAGAGGGAGGTATCATTATCACTAAAATAAAAGTGATTTCTTTTTTTATTATTATTATTATTAAATAATATATTTGCTCCAAAACAGCTTAGTTTGTTTTGTTTTATTCCCGCTCAAACTAATGAACATATATATATATATATATATATAAATTATTTATATTTTATTTTTAATGTAATTATTGACAGTTTTATGTAACAGTCTGAACTAATTATTTATTAAAATTACTTTATAACACAAAGCTACTTTTAATTGATTTCATTTAGGTTTTTATTAATTTATTATTGTAGTTTATTTTTATTTAGTTTAGTTTTGAGGGTTATTCCGCCTCAAATGCTCTTCTGAATCGCTCTCAATCTCTCTCTCTCTCTCTCTCTCTCTCTCTCTCTCTCTCTCTCTCCTCTCTCTCTCTCTCTCTCTCCTCTCTCTCCTCTCTCTCTCTCTCTCTCTCTCTCTCCACACTGTTATCATGATCCTCAGAGCAGGCTTTGTACTAATATGAAATCATCCCACAGAATCAATCCCGTGATCTTGCTGTTGCCATCTGGAGTGAATCGTAGTCACCGGGTCTGTATTTGTACTTGATTGATTTTTTTTCTCCCTGCTGCTCCTAGATCACTGCAGTGGGTTTATTCTTGTCCAGTGTAATCTGATGATGGGGAACAGATCTCACATCCTCTCCAATCTAAAGCTGCTATTCACACATAATTACACATTCAAACAATTAGCATCTGCTCCGCCACAGTAGGGTCCCTGAAATCAAAAGTGACAATTTTCCAGTGAAATATGACATTGTACAATTCTGATACGAGACCACCATTGAACCCCCCCCCCCCCCAGGCTAGTTGAGCTTAGTAAATGTCAGCTAACTCTCATTTATTTACTTCATTTGCAGTGATTTAGGATTTGTAGTTTTTTTTCCTTCCCTCATAAAATTGGATAAATACGCAGTTTTATGTGTGTAAAATTAATTTATCATTTTGTTTTTAGCCAAATACTATTTTCGCGTTGAGTAAAATGAATGTAAAATGTACTTTACTCATATATTTATTTATAATGCCTGTGCATAAAATAAGGCTGTGAAATGCATGATACATCCAAGAAGTGTCATAAAGACTCAGATAACGGAGCCACTCTTTTTATTTTTTAATGTTTTATTTTGTATAGTAAATAGTTTTAAAAACTGTATAAAATACACAATATTGCACATAATCAATTGCACTTTTTTCAAAGAACAGAAAACAAGTAATGGTCTCTTTAGGCTACAGTAGAGCTGTCGAGAATCACAGCCGTGGTGAAACGAGAGGAGTTTGAACTGTGTTTCAGCAGGGAGAGAGTGAATTCAGTGGAGATGTTGTGTTTTTTTATCAGTCAAGTGGATTATTTTGCCCTTTCTTAAAAGATTTTGGCACGTATGCGTTTGGCCTCTGCTGTCACATTCCCAGAATGCTTTGCTCTTGTGATGTCATGAAATCTGTATCACTGGAGATGATTTAAACCCTGTTTTGTTCGATATTTTGGTCGCTGAAATGTTCTTTCATCTAAACCCATCTTTGATGTTTGATCAGCATGGCTTTCGCTCTGGTTCTGGACACACACACAGGGTTCTTTTCATTACATTTCACTCCGGACTAGCCAATGCATCTGAGATGTGCGTCTGGCTTTTCTAGGTGCAGTGGTAGTAAGTCACGCAGATTAATTTGATGAATAAACGCGTGTGTCATTTCGCGGTGTGTACTGTATGTGGCCTAGGGTTGGCTGACTGACAGTGACAGATGATCCTGATTCCAGCCCCAAGCTTTCAGTTTCCACACAGTTACATCAAATCATTTCAACGTAACATAATGAAGTTGTTCCCGATCACAATACCAATTATAACACAATTTAAACATTAATGATTGTATGGTGTAAAAAACACCAAACTAATTATAGGCTAGATGTTTTACACAAAGCATACAATTTAAAGTAGATTAAACAGACGAGAACATTTGGGTCAGATCATGGGTGTTGGATAATAAATATATTACAATAAAATAATAATTCAGTTGAATGTTTTAATGCTCTGTGCACAGTGTTCAAAGTATACTCAAGCGTGGATGGATGAGCTCGACACCTTCTTGACTTGCTCGGTCTCAACATTTACCAGGTGTTGGGCTGTGCTCAGACATCCACGGACATTTCTGATGACGAAATCCACCCCCCACCCCTTCATCCATCGCAGTGTTTCTCTTTAGGCATCATCCGATGGGAGTTTTTTTTTTTGGTAGAAATCACCCAACCCTAATGTGGCCTGTATGCTGTCAGGAAAGAACGAGGTGCGTTCTCGCTGTGGACTGTTGGTGTGTGAGATGTTTGAGATGTTTGAGCATCGCAGTGTTTGTGTGGGATTCCTTTTATCATCTCTCTCTGTGTTTGGCTATATGAGTGAATTTGAATGACAAAACACATGTATTATTCTCCCCAAAATCAAGTAAAAAATCAAGTTTTTTTTATATTTTGCTTAAAGAAAATGTAACCTTTATGTTCAAGATTTTTTGTATCGACATTTAGTTTAAAAGCATATTGCCCCATTCAGTACTCATTACCATAATGCAAATAACTCTCTTCATTATTTCATCATTATAATGTTGAAATAGATATTCAAATAAAATAGAATAAAAATAAATTAGAAAAAAAAATGTGCATACAAACACACACACATATTTTTATTATATTTATGTGTGTGTGTGTGTGTGTGTGTATGTG
This sequence comes from Carassius auratus, assembly GCF_003368295.1. NCBI lineage: Eukaryota > Metazoa > Chordata > Actinopteri > Cypriniformes > Cyprinidae > Carassius > Carassius auratus. Next base: position 1,265,046 of record NC_039279.1, on the reverse strand, counting down.
TATGTATGTGTGTATATATATATATATATATATATATATATACATATATATATATATATATATACTTATAAAATTATACTAATTACTAATATTATTTTGTAATTTAATTAGTATACTTGTGTGTGTGCATTATAAGATATGATTAATTTTTTCCAATCTATTAATTAGGGTAATGAGAATTCGGAGCAAAATCTGTTTAATTGTCGCAAAATAATGTCATAAATAATAGGTTCTGAGAGCCATTTCATTTACATTTTTCACCTTTTCAATTTTCTTTATGCAGTATAAATTTTCTTTTTCTGGTGTTTTCCTTCACCTGTGACTACATTTCTTCTCTCCGTTCTCAACAGTCTTTCTGAATGCTGGCACTGCTCTCATTACTCTCTCAGACCTGTGAGACACACACACACACATACACACACGCTCCAGGATATCTTATTTGCTCTGATGTTCCTTGTCATTTTCACACCAGGAACATTGTTTGATTCAGTGCAGGTGTAGAGAGTGCGGTCGCACTAGACAGGATGTGATGTCACACGCTAGGTTTTTAATTAAAAATAGATTTAAAATCAATAAAATATTAATGTAATCTACATTCCTGCAACAGCTTATTTTATATGCAGATCAGAGTTCATCAAGTCTAGTGTGATTGCAGCTTTATGGTGACTGTATCACATGGTGGGTGTTTACACTTGTAGTTGTAATAGAGTGCAACAGTCGGGTTCCGGAATGCCATTTATTTTCTCCATAGGGAAGTGCATTTTTTATTTTATTTTTATAGCTAGAACTGACCTACTGTAAACTCAGAAGTTGTTAATAGGTGATATAAGCTTTTGAGCCATCAGTCTGCAGAATTTCAACTTATGTTTTAAATAATCATGGTAAACAGTGGAGATTTCTGGTAAAAACAAAAAACAAAACTACATTACCCATGATGCTTTACAGAAAATTCCAATCATAGAATCACAACGAGCAAATCTCGCCAAAAGATTGCAGACTATTTTATATTGTATATTAAAATATATTGTTTCTGATCAACAACTTCAAGTGTATAGTTATATATTTTCTTATTTAATTTGATTATCTAATTCACAATGCTTCATGGGATTGTAGTCCTTTCCCTCACTAAAGCCATTAAGTACACACATCTTTGCCTTTTTCTCAGATTTTCAAATATTAAATTTTTTCAAATCAGAGTTTGTAATGTTGTAGCTGGATGGTTTGTTTTATGGCTTGCAATGTTTTGACAGACTTTTTTAAAATCCCTATGGGAAAATGAATGGAAAATTGCTTCCAGAACCAACGTTGTTGAAAAAGTGGATGACACTAATGCACTCTATAGAAGAACATTAATTGGAATTAAATGATTTCAAATTAACAGAGTTGAAAATGCTTCTTAAAATTCCAATAATCCAATAAGTGAGAGAAGTATATACATGTAGTGCATCTAGAAAATCTTTAAATATGATAATTACGAATCTACAAAAATAAGTCACACTTTTCTTCCTTATTTTTTTTCCTGGTAATAATAGTTAATGAAAGTTTATATGAATTCACAGAGGCTTGTAAGATTATTTCTGTGTAAATCCTCTATAGTGCGTTTGTTGTGACTTCACCGGTTTGGGCTGTGGATATTCAAGTCCTCGAGGAAGTTTTCCGTTCTTGATATCGGGTAAGATCCATAAAGTCCTCTGTGGGAAACATCATCCAGTGCATCTGAAGAGTTGTGCTTCCATTTAATGCTGTGGTTTCCGTGAGGAAGAGAAGACCGAAATGAAGAAAAAAAGTTTGTGTCCTGTTTGTGTTTTAAATCCATCTGATTTTCCAAACCTTTAGCAGGATAACAAAAAAAAAAAAAAAAAAAACTTTGCAAAGCAAGATTTTTTATCGATCCAGTTTCCATGAGGGAAATAGTCTCATTATTCCTTTTTTTTCCAGGAGAAAATTCCATTATTCTGTTAAATATACACATATATTTTTTATATTAATACTAGCTGCAATATTTCCAAACCTAGTTCAGTACTTGCATCCATAAAGTACCAAAGGGTCAAAAACTAAAATCATTCTGATAGGATTTTCCTGAATCATCCTGATCGGAAAACAAAGCAAGTGAACAGATGCTCCTGTAGCGATGCATTCTGTTGCTGAACTCCTGTACTGAAAATATGATGGGAAGCTGTGTATGTAATCCAGCGGTCACAGAAACCAGAGTTTCCAGCGCGCGTGTTTCTTGGCCTCCGCTTTGGACTTGCGTTTGGGCGTGGAGCCGATGGTCTCCTGAGGATACGTCAGAGGGGGGAACGGGGACTCCTCGGTGGGACACAGTCTCTTCATCAGAGGCTGGAGCTTATCTTCCTGCAGTTTGAAGTCCAGCTCCACGCTGCAGCACAGAGACACAAGAAATGCAGATTCACAACATTAATACATGCATACTACAGAGAGAGTGAGTCAGATGCCCTGAACGACACACAATACATGCTATCAGTCAAAAATTATCTTCACTGTTTGCATCTGTATTATGACAATTCTGAGGCAATATGAATATTTAATCAGTTAAATGCATGGTTTTGGACCTAGAGTTTTATCCACTGAGAATTTGTTGGATCACAAAAAGTAGTTTTTGCATAAAAGAATTGAGGCAAAACTGAATGCAAGTCTGCTGAATTGGTGTCTAAATTGATACTTGGTTATTATTTAATATGAACTTTTTAATGAGATGGCTTGTGCACAGTAAACCAAGAATGTGTATTTACAGGTAATTGAAGAGTTACGTTTATTAGACTGATAAAGTCAAACTGACTTAAAGATAGATAATTAAATAATACAAAATAAAAAAATAAAAAAAATTCTATAAAATACCTTCTCATTTCACCCCAATATCTAAGTGTAAATATGTATGCATTTCAGAAAAAAAAACTAGTAAGGCTAATTTAGACAACAAAGGTATTATTATTATTATTATTATTATTATTTTCCTTATTATTAGTAGTATTACTATCATCATTCATTTTCAAGAAAATCTCTTAAATCTAGCATTAATGTATATATTTCATAAAGAAAATTAACCTATTTTAGACCATAAAGGTGGTATTGTTCTTATAAATAATAGTAATAATACTGTAATTGTATTTCTATTGATCATTTTTATAAAAAAAAAATGTCTAAAATTTAGGCTTCATTCTCTTTACCTAAAATATATATTTTGTAATTTACTTTTGATTTTGGTGTGAAAAAAAAAAATATATATATTTTTTTTACTTCCATGCTTTGGGCTTTACTGCTGACAGCTCTTCTCAAGCATTTTTGTTTATAATCTTCATATTTTATGGGCTGAAGGAAGGTAGCGGTGACACCACTGAGTTTCCAGATGATCTAAAGCCTCTATTTTGTTGTACTTTCCTTCGAGGTAAAGCAGTGAATTAAGAGCTTCAGGTTCAACAGATGAGAAGCTTAATGATCTGTGATGCATTTTTATGCTTTTTAAGAGTATAATTTGTGGAGTTGATGTTGCTGACTGTGTGGAAGTGTTCGGTGTCTGCGGGTGTTGCATTGTGGGATTTATCCTCTGGAGCCTCCGTCTTATGTGCCAGAGATAATCCAGTGTCCTCAACACATCTGATTCCCGAGATCAGTCACATTAAACTCCACCATTAGAGAGCAGAGATGGAGAGATGAAAGTGTTGGAGAGAGGGATTATTTCACTCCAGCTGACTGGACAAACTTCCGAGTGTTTGTGTACTCACAGACCTGGACACTGGATTTGTTTAGTTGTAGTTCAGGATCAGCCATTTTCAAAGGCCTTGGAAAAATAGTTGTCAACTAATCTGAGTTTTCCAAAACTCCACAAGTTTGCTTGAGCTGATTGTGGCTGAGGGTTGGTATAATGCTGATATCTGTCTAACTTTTACACAAGATTTAATCATTTGCATTTGCATTATCCAGTGTTGGTAGATTTTAGAACTGAACAAGGGAGTATGAAAAATAACCAATCAATGTAGAATATATTTTATTATTTTTGATACCCCCCCCCCAATAAAAATAATATATCATAATTATATAATAATGTTATATGATAATTATACATGTTGAATAAATAAATAATGTCTTATTGTTTGTGTAAATGGTTAAAATGGATGTTTTTCTTTTGCTAGAACATAGTCTTCACATGTGTACTTAGGTTACATAGTTACATGGAATATTTTATTAAAGCTTTTTCAACCAAGACAATTTTAAATAAAAAATAAATAAAACAATTTAAACATCTAGTGGACATTCTTACGTTTTCAGTTCTCAGTAGTTGCTTGTAATGTGGTGAGAGTCAAAAGCAATATGTTTGTGAGTGGTAATGAAATGAAAGACTCTCATTCCTCTCTTGCTGTCAGAGTGTTGAGATGAACAGATAGAGAGAGACTTCTGAACCCTGTCCAGTACAGTTCATGAATGTGACGCATCCACAGTGCTGTTTATTTTGCAGACGACATCCAGAGTGCTGCCATTCATCATGAGAAAGGAGTCTCTATTTGAATTGCATTGCTTTCCTGTTGATTTCATGCACTAGATTGTCTTTCAGAAGCATTCATTTCACATGATAAATGCACTGAATAGCATATTGTAAGCCAGGCTGTATTTAAACCTGTGTTTGGTTTGAATTTGTTGAACAGGCTTGAGAGTGGAAGGTTATTCAAGGTGTGTGTGTGTTATTGAAGACTCAGCGTGTTTGTTCATTGTGTGTCTGGCCTTTGCATTTAAGCATACTGCAATGCAGCAATTAGCAGATTAATCACACGACACAGCCTGTTAATTATGCCCTTATCAATATGAGCATGTTCTCACTACAGACAGACACGTACAAATCACTCATTATCTCAAGAAGTCTCAAGAAGCTCTTTGAAAAAGCTGCTTTGAGTTTCTCTGAAAGCAACTTAATAATTTGGTGGAAGTTCATTGCACTTTATAATTCAGTATTGCACGAGAGATGCTGTTGATGTCAAATAGTGTCAACCTGATTTTTTTTTTTCATTGCCATTGCCATCACAACAAATGTTTATTTATTAAATGCATTTGATTTTTTACGTGTTTTTGTGGATTTGATATGCAAAAATAATAATAATAATCTAATTAGAAAATTAGAGCTGACACTCAGAATCGTATTGTGAAAGATCATTTCTACATCTAAAGAAAAAAAACCTATTTTCGACTCTATAAGATACAGTAGGAGCAGTAATTTAGTTCTTTGAATTGACGTGCGGCTCTTTTTCTGCCGAGGCATGAGATACATTTCAATGCTCAGTATTTCTAGCTTTCAAATCACAAATCAATGTTTAATATTTCTCTCTGGATCAATACAGTCCTCCATAAAATAAACCAGAGCATCATTAGGAACGCAGTGAAGTGGCTGTCCGAAGAGCGTCAGTGTTTGAGCGTGTCACAAGCACAGCTCTAGCCAAACATCTGTCAGGCCTAGATCTCTTTCTCTCTCTGCCGTCTCCTGATTGTCTCCTGCTCTCCTCCCACAACTGTTGTCAGTCCTGACGCTTTTCTCGGTTTCTGAGCTGCTAATTAGAAACCGAAAGCGGTTGATAATCCCCGCTCATTGCCCCCGCGTGCAGCTCAGCGCTGTTTTCTTTCATCTGATATACGCTTTCCTTCCCTTCATCCCTGAGGATGAGGAGTGGTTTGATCTGGCTCTGCTCCTCCTGTTTAAGCTCATTACGGTCGGAGGTCTTCTGATCTCAGCGTTTACACAGGAAACACATCACTGTGTTGGTTAAGTGCTCGCAGTGACCCGATGTTTTTGTGTGTCTGAGAGGTAATGAAATCAGAAAATGCTGGAGAAACATCTCACCCACATCTCCAGCTCGTTGGTGTCAGTTTCCACCGTGTCTTGTCTGTTTTCATGTTGATGTCTGATCATTTAGAAAGTCTCAGAACTTTTTTTGTGTTCTTGACCCACTTTCAACTTTTGGTTGTCCAAAAAAAAAAAAAAAAAAAAAAACGAAATATACGTAAGTGTAGTCTTAAGTTTCTTCCACTTATCAACACTTTAAGCTTTGAGTTTGAGTCTGAATCAGTCAATGCATATGTTTCTTTCCTAACTAGCAACTTTTTTTAAAGAATCAAAAAATGCAGCAATTAATTTCCTTCTTTTAGTTTCATTGATGCTTCTGCAATGCATTTTCCTTTTTTAGGTAAATATGGCTATATTGGTGTATGTGTGAATATTTTTTATATGTAATTAATTTCTACAATTTTTTTTTTTTTTTTTTTTTTTGGTAAGTCATTTCAATAATGGATTTTTTTTTAGGGTATATATGACTGCATACTTGTAGGCATGCATTAATATATTTTTCATGTATATTTAATATTTAAATATGTTTTTAATCATTCATTTTTATACATGTTCCTGAAACATAACTTCTTTCGGTGACCATGTTTAGTGGCTTGAATGTTTGAGCTTGTTTGAGTTGAAACAGAGTCTTTCAGTGATCAAACATAAGCAATGATTCATTTGTATTTTAATAGATACTTTTTGTTATGCATTAATTAATCAGTAACTTGAATAGTAAATAAACTTTTTCTTTATATATTACATATCATATATATATTTTCTCAAATGTATTTATGTATTTGTTGCATTGCCCAGCCTTGTTGCCTCTTGTGTATTTCAGTATAATGTTTTCTTAGCTGTGAAAGTTTGTTAGTTTAATTAGTTGGCTTGTGTCTTGAGAGATTCGGAAGGATTTGTAAACGTGTTGTGTTCGTGTCTGTGTGCGACTCTGGCTTTAGAAAGGAAACGCGTCCGTGCCAGAGACAACAGACTGACACCCCAGTGAAAGTGTATGTGTCTCTCATTAGTAGCAGATGCCCTCTCATCACTCACACCAGCGCCGATCTGTGAGTCAACAGCGTTTGATGCCGACCGCTGGGGGATTCATGAATGCACCAAATGCTTTTCTGAGACTCTGTGCCGTCTGTCATGTTTCTCAGCGCTCATCCGACCGGATCCTGCCGGCCTGCCGCGCGTCACTAACACTCGTTAGAATGGAGAGGAACATGCAAACACACGCCGAGATGAAGAGCCCAGGTCGAGACCTTTCAGCTCGTATCTCAGCCTCATTAGCAGAGGGACGGCGAGCCCAGATAATCATCTGAATGAGAGAAAACGACTCCGAAGAGCTTTAATGAAACATTCATTATTCTTTTTCTCACTCTGTGTGTTGAGGTGCCATGCACTTATCACACACCTTAAACATGCTCCTTTCATTTGTTGTTGCCACAAAGCAAGACCTGAAAATGAAGACAGTCTCTTTTCCATTTTTAGCATCGGTTCCGTCACTTTCATCTCTAGTTGAGACTCACTCAAACTACAGTGTGTTTGTAGTCCGAAAACACTGAGAAACCTTTGATACTGATAGTCTAGCTGCTAATCAGTGTTTGACAAAACAAATTTCACTATTCCTTACACTTAGACCAGAAACTAATTTAAAGCAAGTAGGCAGATGTTTCATCAATACACTGGAAGTTAATAAACATATATATATAAATAAATAAATATATATATATATATATATATATATATATATACTTTTTTTTTTTTTTTTACTTGCATACTAAATGTATATTAATGACTTATTTTATTCATTCATTTTTAAATAATAATAATTATTATTGTAGACTGTTTAATTAAACTTTTATTTAATTTTTTTAAATGTGTATACTAGACAAGTGGCGGTATTCTATAATGCTATAATCTATAATTAATCATTCTATATATATATATATATATATATATATATATATATATATATATATATATATATATATATATATATATATATATATATATATATATATATATAACCTATAATTCTGATAATAATATCACGGTAATGAATATGTTCAATATTGTTATCATGGGCATTTACCTTTAATACCTATATATTAAAAATTATTCCGAATTTGGAATGCATTTTAAGAATATTATTCTAATCAACTGGTCAAAATGCACAACCCCTGTATGCTGAGAGAATGAAAGCACATTCACTCTCTGACAGCAGATGGCGCTAAACTGCAGAAAATGCAGCCCTTACCCTGGAAACCCCATAAATAAAGCAGCTGCTCTTTCTAAAACAGATTTAAATAATTTTATATAGCCATTCAGATTTGTGTATTTGCTATGATGTCCAAAACAGTGCAAATACTTAAGTATTTAGACTCAATACGCTATTTATTTTCAAACTTTTAATTTTAATCTTGACTACAACATTCCCTAGATGATATTTGAAGGTGTTTTGATTCTTTATTGTAAATTCACACTTTTACATTAGAGCTTCATTAGTTAACATTAGTTAATAAACTGTGAATGAAAAATTCTTCTGACCATTCATTAATCTTAGGTATAAGGTATTGTTTATTTGTTTTTGTTTATTTATTTATGAAATGAAAAGGCAGGTACTTTTATTCTAAAGAATGGAACTACAGTTTTTCATCAGAATGCTTTATCAGCAAACCAGTCAGCACATTTTATTCTAGCCTCATGGTCCTGCGTTTTGCACATTTATAACGTAAAGCTGTTTTAGATTTGAAAACCAACAAGATAGCAGACATTAACAGGCAGTATTTTTTTTTTTTCGTGCACCACAGCTCCAACCTCTAACAGTATTTTTGGACCCAGGTGAGGGTGTATAATATATATATATATATATATATATATATACTCATTTATAGATGAAAATCACAAAATATTAATATTGCTGATAGTGATGTATATCCAGCAAATCCTGTTTTGCATTTCTCTCTCTCTCTCTTTCTCTCTCTCTCTCTCTCTGTATGGTATTAATACAGCTGTCCATCATACTTTGCTTTGCTCTATCTACAGATTAATCCGCATTTCTCGAAAGAGCACACACACACGCACACACACACACACACACACACACACACACTCTCACAATACACTCTCAATGCCCGCCAGCTTCACCGTGGTATCACTGTAGTATCTATAGCAACCAGCGGCTCTGTATGAAGCCAGAGTTTGAGTGTTAGCACGGAGAACGTCATTAGTCCAGAAGAGAGAGAGAGAGAGAGAGAGAGAGAGATCTGCAGGTGTCTCTCCACTGAGAGCTTAAACATGTCTATAATGTGATCAGCTCCTCTCCCTTCAGCTCTGCTCCAATAGAATTACCACACCGCTGCCGCCATTGTGTGTGTGTGTGTGTGTGTGTGTGTGTGTGTGTGTGTGTGTGTGTTAACTTTAGAGATTGAAAGTGAAAAAAGTGAACGTGACTTGTAGCCAAATATAGTGACCCATACTCTGAGTTTGTATGTTCCTGCTGGTACTGAGACTCGAACCTGCGACCTTCAGGTCAAAAGTCTTTCTATTAGGCTACAACTATAGCATAAGACGACTGTAATGTTAGAGCTGTGAGATCCATCATTTATTATGGATTTACCTTAGTAATACTAATTGTGGCAGAAATGTGGGATATCCATATTGAATTTTATTATATTATTAATGAAGATGTATTAATTATTAAAGGAGTAAAGGAATGTAATTACAGTATTTTTTCTATGATTTAAGCTATGGTGTTTATGCATTTATACTAAATAGTTTTTCAGATAAATACCAGATCATATAGTTACATTTTTACCATAGTATTGAGGTGCTTTATGTGTGGTTTTACCCTTGGTTGTCTGATCAAATACAGCTGGATAAAAGAAAAACTTAATATGAGTGAAACAATATCTTAATGGTAAGAATCAATACTACTGTTGAATATTTCTATTGGTATTTTTATACAAATGAGTGTGAAAGTGAAGCAGAAACCCTTCAAGCACTGACTATTAAACCGTTATCTGTCACCAAATAGACTCTAGAGACCCGTATCCCGTCTGGACGGTCACATTAGGGAACGCAGTCTAGTGAGATGAACACGATGACATGGTCAAAGGGAGAACAAAGACGTGTTTTAGCTCAAAGCAGCTGGACTTCAGTAAATTGAATGCAGCTGAATCCACTGTGTGCGATCTCTTCCTTTTCATGAGTTTAACCATCACACAGGGAGGAAAAAAAAGAGAAAAGGAATAAATTGGAATTATCTGTGTGTATTTTTTCATATGAATAACATAAAATGACACACACACACACACACACACACTATTTTTTCATTTGTCATTTTCATTAACGTCAAATTATGTATAGCAAAAATGCGATTTCTTCCTTTAAACTCTGGAAGTTTACTTTAGGTTTTATCTATTTTGGTACTACTTTTTGTGTCATTGTATTTTGTTAAACATTTCTATTTAGATTTATTATTGTTATTAATTAGGTTTTTATTTATTGTAAATAAAATATTTTGTGTATGTGTATATATATATATATATATATATATATATATATATATATATATATATATATATATATATATATATATATATATATATATATATATATATGAGCTCAGATGGGAAAAACTGTAATGCTTGTTGGTTTCATATAGATTACTTTATCAAAGAATATTTGTATTTCGATGATTTGTTGTTGTTTATTTAAAAGAAGACACTTCAGTCTTTCTGTAGATATGTTTCTCACGTCTGTGTGTGAAGCATTCGCTCCATATTTTATTGAGGAGTGAAAGCACACATCTGTAATCACACATCAATAATCTATATATAAAATGATTATTGTGACCCATTCCACACCTTTCCAGTTTTCATAATCATTGTTAAGCTGAAATTCAATTTAAACCTATTTATTTCTCAATAAACTGATTTAAATGATCTAACAGGAATGAAGCTTCATATTTCAGCCTGTGAGCTCTCTGGATGCTGGTAACGTGCACAATATACATCAAAATTACAGAAACCGACTTCACGGTGCAAATGCTGTCGATTGAGCTTTACTCGTATTGATCTGGGAACGTTCTTTAAGGAAGTCTGCCTTGGGAAGATCCTTCAGAGAGACTGAATGCCCATCAGAGGAGTAATGTGGAGTGATGGAGGGATAATGATGCAGGAAATGAGAGGTGGAGAGATGCAGAAGGTTAAACTGAGAAACTGAAGCCTGAAACACTGCTGTTGGCTAGGTGAAGTGGCTTTGTGCCTGAAATACACCCTCATGAGCAACCGCACACTGTGTTTAAAACGCTTGCTGTGCATTAATCCGTTTCCTTGGAATCAAGATATTGCAAGAAAAGTCAGTGTTCTTGTTGATTTGAAACGCTCTGCATAGGCTGCATCTCTGGACGCCACACAAATAGTGCACTGCATACGAGCCTCGCTTTACAGTCGATTATAATAGAGTTTGACATGAGATGATTGATGCGCGGTTCTCTACTATACAAGCAGAAAAAGAAACGCATGAAACATAGTCAGGTTAATTAGATTTAACTTGTTTTTAGAATAACGCATATTCTGTTATCACAGAATATTAATAATCAGCATTTCTTTCTACTTGTCTGCCATATTGGATGATTGATTGATTGATTGATTGATTGATTGATTGTTTTTTTTTTGGGTAAAGTGTCCACACAGTCGTGCCACATTTATTTTAGAATTTCTATGAAATTATAGTATTTATTTATTTTTACTTTTTTTTTGTCCACTAATTAGTTTTTGTTTGTATTATATTTATATTATTATTTTGTTTATATAGTTTTCTATTAAGCTTTTTTTTATAGTTTTATATTTACATTCTGCATTAAATATTCTGGTTTATTTCATTAACAAGCATATTTTTGGTTAACATTGTCTTGTGCATCATCATTTTTTAGAAACGTTTTTAAAAATTATTATTTTTTTTATAACTTTATAATACAACTTTGTTTAAAATTGTATTACATTTTATTTCTGTTTTCAAAAACAGTTTTTAAAAATAATTTTAGGTAACACCACTGCCTTGGTGCCAATTTCTAAATTGAGTTAATTTCTGTTCACAACAAATCATTTTTAGTGAATCATTTGGCTTCAGTTTGTTCAGAAGTGCTTCATGTTGCGTGCACACTTACTCGGACTGAAGAGCAGTGATCTGAGCTCATGAGATTTCTCCTCCCTAACATATTATGCTAAGTAGAACACTTTAGCTCCTTCAGACTGAACTCTATTAGCATGATTTATGTGGATGGGAACAAGAAAAACACATGCACACAAGAGACACAGATAGCAGTGTTTGACGAGCAACTTTACACTTGAGACTGTTCAACTTTACACAGCAAAATATAATAAAAATATCAAATGCTTCAAAAACATAAATAGAAATAAGAGTGACACATTTAAATAACAATTATAAAAATATACGATTATAAAAAGTAAAAAAAGTATATTAATATGAATATACTGTAAATCAATAAAATATGAATATGATTTTAATCAATTTAATAATTAAAATATTATACTATACATTTTGTAATGTAGTATTTCATTGTATTTTAATATGTTTTAATATATGTGTAATTATATTAATTTATATTATATTAAAATATGAATTAAGTTAATGCATTATAATTAAATATAATTACATTAATTGTAATTTCACACACACACACACATACAATTTCAATATTTAATATCAATATTTATTATACTTATCCAGAACTCAGCGGTTCCCTGACATGAACTGGGCTGCTAGCTGAAGTAATGATTTGTCCAGTGTGTTTCTCCTGTCGAGTGTTTTCACTGGGGTATGTGTGTGTTAAATCCTTCGCTGTGCTTCAGATAGAGCTGCTCAGTTTGATTGTGTGTATGTTGCTTGTGATCAGCAGGGAGTCTCGTTCTGTCTGCAGCATTCTTAGCTGTCCTCTGAGACGCTTCTCACGTTGATTGTCTTATGCATGACATCACAATGAAACCGCTCTTTTTTTCAGCTTTGCATGCATGTTAAATGGCTAATTCTCCCAAAAACAGAACAACAGGCATCTACGTCGATCGTGTGACTCATGTGCTTTCAAGTTTTGTGAAACCTCGCATAACACAATTTTGCTTTCCACACAAGAAGCTCTCTTGGCGATTGCTACCTGTCAATTGCCCAGAATCCCTCATGCACGTACTTCAGCTACCATTGCTCCTTTAGAGACAAAAACACAGCCTGACCTTCACACACTCAGACATACCTTTCTGCTGTGTTTTCTTCGTCTCTACAGGTGACTCAGAAGCTTTGAACTGATTATTGTTGGTGTGTGAGTGAGTGTCAAGACTCCCGTTTGTTCAGGATCTTTAAGAACTAAACCTAGGCTATACTTTTAAGATCTGCAGGTGTGGAGTGTGAGTAAATAATGACCACATTTGAATACTCAGATGAACTTTTCCTATTCCACATCCAGATAATGTTGTGCCAGGTCCTGTGATGAGGGTGTCCCACTAAGGTCCTTTGTTGAATAGCCTACACCTTCCTGTCAGCAGCAGTATTTCCTCTCTTTATCTCGCTCATTACTCACACAATCTGTGATCAGGCTGCAGTTGAGCTTTATTAGCGCAGCATGCTTGTGTATCTCACTCGCTTGGGCTGGAAACAAAATACATCAACCAACCTGTAAATAATGCATGCGCTGTTCCGACACGTGTCGCAGTTGGCCGTGTCCTGTCCGGTCCGATAGGAGAGCCTGTGAGGAGATAAAGAGAGAGAGGACGAGTCATTACACAGGCGGTTTGGCCGCTCCGCCTCCCCGTTCACCCTGTCGGCCCTCATTATCAGCTCACGGTCAATACACGCGGCGGGAAAGATTTGTTAGCATTCCTCTCACCGGCGTTCTGCAGAGGACACGCGGGACACCGGCTGTGTTTGTGAGTGTAATCAGAAACCAGAGAACAGAACGGCCTTCAAATCCTGGTGTTTCTGCACGGCAACGCTGCAGAAATGTCAAATCGTGCTGCTTTGTCTGCTTACAGGAGCTAATATGTGCTGATGGATGTTGCATATAGCTCTGCTTCTGTGCACTTAGGCAGCTGCCTTTTAAGGTAGCGTCCTGGTTGAAATAAAAACTGAACAAGAGACTGAATTTTACAATGAAATTCAAATAGTTCATGCAAGCTTTATTGATTGTTGATATATTTTTTTTTTTGCGGAAAATGTAATGTCGAGACAACAGGTCTTTTTATTGAGCTTTCTTTGGGTTGGTAAGATTAAAAAAAATGTTTTTGCTAAATAATAAATTGATATATATATAATGCATTTTCTACTCTCTTAATTGCAATATTGATTGTAATTTACTTTATTTTTTCCTACAGTTTTACTCCATATATTATAATATTTTCTTTCTTTTATTCTTTTTTTTTCATATATATATATATATATATATATATATATACTTTTTTTTCAAGTATAAGTATTATTATAATTATTGTTATTATTATTTATTATTATTTTCATTCAACTTAGACTGTAAAAAAAACAAAAAACAAACAAAACAAAAAAACACTCTTTTACTGGTCATTTTCGGCCAAGACATTTTTCTTTAATTTTATAGAAATTTCTGTTGAATTCCTTAATTTCAGTTGTCTCCTCTTGTCCTTTAACCCTGTACAGAGTGCACAGGAACATAATTAGACATTGCCCAACCATAGAAGAATGCAGCTGTGTCCATTGTACATGTAGTCTGTGTTCACACGAGCCTCCGGCCAGCGGTGAACAAGGAATATGATCAGACAGGAGAGTTCATGTGTGCATTTAGACCAGTGGACACTAATTCCTTCCCAAAATCCACTGGTTTCGTCCAGACGGGCGTGATATCATTTCTGCTGATGTGATCATCCTCACCTAAAATAGACTGAGCTCAGGGGGAAAAGGGAAGTTCATTAACTAAACCAGAGCTTGATTTCAGAGGTTTCTCATTCGTGAGATCTTCTCGGTTGCTGTCCTCTAATTTTTGCTGTTCACTTTTATCGCTCTTTTTTATTTTTCAGCTGTAGAACTTTGTATGTAAATATTTGATTCAATCTAATTCTGTAATGTGTAATGTTTGTTGAAGCGCAGAGCTGTGTTCCTGAATTACTTCATCACTGTTTTGTAAATCAGCAATCAGCTTCACGTCGGCGCTCTTAACAGCATGAAAAACAAAACCGTTATTCAAATACTGAATAAATTATACATAAACTAGAATGCATCTCATTATAGTCACTTAACTGTCAATCACTGGAGGTTTGCTCTGTTTCTAGTGACCGTTTGAGCCTGGTTTTTCAGCGCGAGCTCACTGTCTTCAGCATCATGGTAAAATAATGTGTATTTTCTCTAAGATTACTCTGAGTTTGCAGTGTAATTTAGAAATGATGACATGAAGTGATTGCATGCAAAAACACACGGGCAAATTTTAAATCTTAGGATGGATTGCCTTGTATTCCTTGTTTAGATAAAAGCATCTGCAAAATAAATGCATGTTCTCCACTGCTGAAATATTAATTTGAAAGAACTGCTCAGCAAGGCTGCATTTATTTGATCAGAAATACAGTAAAAACAATTAAAATGTTAAATAACTAATTTCTATTTGAATATATCGTAAAGTATAATTTATTCATGTGATCAAAGCTGAATTTTCAGCTTTATTGCTTCAGTCACATGATCCTTCAGAAATCATTCAGATTATTATTAGTGTTGAAAACAGTTGTGCTGCTCAATATCTTCTTTTATAATAAATGTCTTTACTGTCTTTTGATCAGTTCAATGCTGCCTTGCTGAGTGTTTCCTTAACATCTCATTCACTTACTAAATTGCTAGTTATTAATCTTTGTGATTTACGTCTCTGAAATGAGTAATTAGAGTTTTGCGTATTGAAGGTTTGTCAGACTTAAATGGTTTATGCATACAGCAAGAGTTTAAATCTTATTTACACCATATTTAATTGAAAATAAAAACTTTGAAGCTCTATAATGCCTGCAGTTTGGGGATCTTTGGCTCTGCAGCCGATCTCAGTGTACAGCAGTCAGTGTTTACATCGGAGTCCTAGTCTCTCGTATGTGTTTGTCTGGTAGCTTTGACGCTGTCCTGTTTACTCCCTCCAGCAGGGTTATGCTATTGTCTCGAAGATGAATATTTCTAACATTAATAAATGCTAAAACAAATAGCATTAATCTCCTTTCGTCAACAAGTGTTCACTGCAAGTGTCCAAAAATCTGAGAAGCTTTACTTTCACTGTTGGCTGCCATTAGTAATTACTGCCTGTCGTCGTAATGATTGCTTTTCTGGCGACCCGTTGCCCCCTCCGACGGTCCTGCGATGGAGGGCCAATGTCAGACTGATGGGAAACCAACGGAGTGATCAATAGCTCTGATGATCTGTCTGTCGATCTGAGTCTCTCAATGCAGGAATATTAGGGGTTGAATAGAAGTTGAGCTGTATTGACAGCATCTCTGGCATCCTGTTGATTAGTACAGAAAATAGTTTCAATTCATATCACAGTTTTCTTAAATATACAAAATCGTTTTTTGGGCATAAAACAATAACTAGACTTCCGTTGAAAGAGCTAAATTATGAATAAGTTATAAGTGTTCCTGTTGCTCAATTGGTAGAGCATTCCCTTATTAAGCGCAAGGTTGGGGGTTCGATTCCCCGGGAACACTTGATAGGTAAAAATTGATAGCCTGAATGCACTGTAAGTTGCTTTGGATAAAAGCGTCTGCTAAATGCATACATTTAATTTTTATTTTGATTACAATTTCAAATCAGAGTTATATAGTTTGGTACATGTTGGTAGTTAAACCACTGTTTTGCTCATGGTTTTTAAAGGGTTACTCCACCCCAAAATATAAATTTTGTACTAAATTTAACAATAATAACGACTTTATTCAACAATTGGTCTCCACTGTGTCCCTCCGCATCACATTTTTGCACAATATGAGCTGAACGCAGGCAGCGTATGCTCTTCTGTGTCAGCCACGCCACAAGGATGCACTGTTTTCTTTCAAATCAAAGAGTAAATAAATGTAGAAAACATATTCTTGTGGCACAGCTGAAACAGAAGAGCGTTCACTGCCTGCATTCAGCTCATATTCTCCATATGGCTCATGTGGCGCTACACTGATGTGGAGAGAGACAGAGGAGACGAATTGTTGATTAAAGCCAGTATTTTTTTATTTCTTCATGTACAAACCATATTCTCATCGCTTCATAACGTAACGGTTGAACCACTGATGGTAGATGGACTATTCTGATGGTGTCTTTCATACTTCTCTGGACCTTGACAGTGGCATTTACTTGGCAGTCTATGGGACAATCACAAGTATGGAGCCAGAAGAGTCTCAATAAAGATAAATGCACACACTACAGTCACATATGCACACATAGGATTCATACATGCACACACATAATTCATAAATACACACACAGGATACACAAATGCACACAAAATTCACAAATGCACACACAAAATTTAAAAAGCACAGAAGATTCACAAATGCATACAAAATTCAGAAATGCACACAAAATTCAGAAATACACAAACAATTTAGAAATACACAAACAATTTAGAAATGCAAACAACATTTACAAATGCACTCAAGATTCACAAATGCAAAGGACAAGATTCAGAAATGTATTTCTGATGCACACACACATATATCTTGATTTACAAACTGCTTGCGGTCTGTGAACTTCACTGCATTTGTGTGTGAATTTTGAGACTCCCCTGACTTGGCGCGACACACAAATGCCTTTTTTTAAACAGGGAATGATCTGCAACCAATCAGATATCTCCCTTGTTTTAGCCAATCACAAGAATGCACCCCACGTGGGGGATTGTTTACTTATAAGCCAATCAGCGAACGACTCACTTTCCTCACGCAGTGAACGACTCACTTTCCTCAGCGAACGACTCACTTACCTCACACAGCCAGCGACCCACTTTGCGCAGCGAACGACTCACTTTCCTCACGAGTCACGCAGCGAACGACTCACTTTCCTCACCCAGCGAGCGACTCACTTTCCTCACGAGTCACGCAGCGAACGACTCACTTTCCTCACCCAGCGAGCGACTCACTTTCCTCACGAGTCACGCAGCGAACGACTCACTTTCCTCACCCAGCGAGCGACTCACTTTCCTCACGAGTCACGCAGCGAACGACTCACTTTCCTCACGCAGCGAGCGACTCACTTTCCTCACGAGTCACCCAGCGAGCGACTCACTTTCCTCACGAGTCACGCAGCGAACGACTCACTTTCCTCACCCAGCGAGCGACTCACTTTCCTCAGCGAACGATTCACTTTCCTCAAGCAGCGAAGTTGAGCGAACGATTCACTTTCCTCACGCAGCGATCAACTCACTTTCCTAAGCGAACGACAGCCGCAGACCCACTTTTCGCAGCCAGAGAGCCACTTTCCTCTCGCAGCGGACCACTGACTCTCTCTTCATGTAGGGACTGAATATTATAATTAAAGTGACTTCTATATTGCATCCAAAAGAATATTTAGATATATTTAAATATTCAAAAAGGTTTAAACATTTTTTTTTAAACTTTAATTAAAATATTTCAATAAAATGAAATAATTGCTTATTGCAAATTTATGAATCCATGGTTAACTTTTTTTCTGCAGTCACTGGGCTATATGCATTGAGACATTTTTAAATTTATATTTTGTAAAAAATAATAAAAAATAAACCTGAATTGTAATCTAAACATCTGTATTTTCATACAATTTAATACAATTGCTGTGTGAACACGTTCATGTGATTGGCTTATAAGTAAACAATCCCCCCACATGGGGTGCATTCTTGTGATTGGCTAAAAGAAGGGAGATATCTGATTGGTTGCTGATCATTGCCTGTTTAAAAAAAAAGCATTTGTGTGTTGAGCCAAGTCAGGGGAGTCTCAAAATTCACACACAAATGCAGTGAAGTTCACAGACCGCAAGCAGTTTGTGAATCAAGATATATGTGTGTGTGCATCAGAAATACATTTCTGAATCTTGTCCTGTGCATTTGTGAATCTTGTCCTGTGCATTTGTGAATCTTGAGTGCATTTGTAAATGTTGTTTGCATTTCTGAATTGTGTGTGTATTTCTGATTTTTGTGTGCATTTCTGAATTTTGTATGCATTTGTGAATCTTCTGTGCTTTTTAAATTTTGTGTGTGCATTTGTGAATTTTGTGCGCATTTGTGCATCTTGTGTGTGTATTTATGAATCATGTGTGTGCATCTATGAATCCTGTGTGTGCATATGTCAATGTAGTGTGTGCATTTATCTTTATTGAGACTCTTCTGGCTCCATACACAAGCTTCCCGGCTTTCATCCAAAATATCTTAAATTCTTTTCCGAAGACAAACAAAGCTTTAACGGGTTTGGTGTTATCCCTTTGACTCAAAATAACCCTTTTTTCAACACTTTTAGTTCTGGGCAATGATACATTTTTAATTGAATGATTTTTCTGTTGTTGTTTTTTTTTTGAGCAAAATTCTATAATTAATTCAAAAGTAGTCTATTGTGCAATTTTATTTGTAAAATACAGCTGTATGATCAAAAGTGCAATAACATTTGGTTTGCAAACACATCAAACAAGGTGCTTTTTTGTATTCCCTTTTACATAGTAGCAGTTGAAATATTCCTTGTAAATCTCAATTTTAACATTAATGTAAAATTAAAAATAAATTCTCCTTTTGATTAATCTCGTGGATTCATCTTTGTGATAGTGCTTCTTGTGATGGTGCATGAGGGAGGTCTCCCATCCAGGTAATGACCAGGCTCAACCCTGCTTAGCTTCAGTGGGCAACCAGTGATTTATTCAAAATCACCCAATGTTTGTTCATTTTATTTATTTATTTTTTTTTTTTTTTGGCTATTCAGTAATATTTATTTTTAATAATCCAGTGATATCTGAAATGTATATGTTTTTGAAATATATAAAACATACAATTTCATTTGCAGTGAACTATTTAATTGTGACTGGACTGTGCAGCGAATGGTTCAGTGTGAGAACGGTCTGCTTCTCTGATACTCAGAGAGACTCTGACTCAGTTTTTTTGGTCGGTAACAACAGTCCAGAGCTCATTTTGGGCAGTCAACGGCGGTCTATCTACATCTCAACACCCCCTCTCCTGAGCTCTGCACCGGCCTCCTTTAAAAGGTCAAACTGCGGGGCTCATCGTGTAAAAGAGCAGCACACCAACAGCCATTTTGGCTCTAATGAGAGCATGTGATGTGCTGTTTGCTGATGCGTGGGGTTCGTCTGAGGCTAGTTCCCATGCCTAATGGGGACAGTGATGTATAGCACAGTTGCTGGGAGCCTGAGGTTGGACAGGAGGGCAGGAGGAAGGCAGAATAATGTCTGTCACAAGGCTCTGGCTGCCGGCGGTGATCAGGCCGAACCCTCCGGAGCAGCTGGCACTGCACGGGAGGTAATGTGTTGGAATGTAAAAAGGAAGCCAATTATGTTTTATCCCAATAGAGAGAGAGAAAGAAGACCTTTCGGACAGAAGTTGAATTCTCCCACGAAGGAGGGCTGCTTATTATTTGTGCAGACTGCATCGATTATCATTTAAACAAAAGCACAGAGAAACCGTAATTGTCAGAAGTAATTATTCTCAATAACAAATGTTGTAATGTCCAATTTTCTGTATGGATGAGTTCTGCCCGAATGTATTTTTTTTTTTTTTTTTGTAGGACTCAAAAGTATTAATTTTTTTTTCTTCACATTTTTAAAAAATAATGAGGGTTTATAGAAATGTCAACCAGCTGAGATTTTGCTGCAAAATGGTAGATATTTCATATTTAAACCAAATTTTTAAATAACAATAACTTTTAATAACAATACCATTTGTTTTAACCTCATTATGTCTGAAAGTATTATTAATATTGCATATATTTACCACATTTATTTATTTTTTATTGAATGTTTTAATGTTTTTGATAATCTAGTGAGTTAAATATTATTGAATTGATTTGATTCCTGAAATTATCGATTTCAAATATATTATTGATTAAATATGCAGTATAAAATGTTTAATTTTGGATATCATTTGGATACCTTGACTTATACCTTCATAGCTATATATCTTTGAGGAAAAAACTTTCTCTCCTTTGATATTAACAATATAATATTTGATATTTTATTTAGAACTCCTGACCAAGGCCATGTCTAAAAGTATGTTCTATGTATTGAAAATGATAAAGAAATGATTAGGTTGGTTTGTTTCCACAAATCACTCCATGTTTGTTTTTGATCATTATCTACTGCACACCACACTTTTTACCGTGATTAGCTACAGCACCACATGTTTTTGAGTCAAGTGCCTCTTTGTATACATCTTTGTCTGAAGCATGCTTTTGAACATATTGAAAAGTAACATCACGCCGGCGGTAATGTAGCAGATGTAATTATGAATACATTCACCTACGTCCTCCAGTCTTTTGTCATGCGATAGACATTTCTGAGTGTGTGGAATGAGACTAATGTTGCGTATCCACACAAGCATTAACTCTTTCTGCGCTGAATACAGGAAAATGCACTTTCTCAAATCTGAGCTGGGGAATTGAAAACTCATTGTATTGCCTTGAGAACACGTTAAAATATTACTTGAAGTGTAATATCTGGAAAAGCCTTATTCATATGGCACCTCTGAGGCGTTTACTTGGGCAATCCTTGATAATTCCCCCTCTGCAACCTAGGTTGAGTATCATTTGTTTTTGTGTCAAGGCTTTTATGTAAAGCAGGCCATTAGATGTTTAGATGAGCACTTTATAATATCAGGCTAAAATTAATAATTCACTGCATAATGCATTTCTATTATGCAAAATATGTTGTTTTGATCAGTCAGCGGTTCTTTGTCCCATGATTCTCAGAGTGTGTGCTTGAGCGGATCTCTAATCATCCTCGTGATGATGATGTCTAGTTTCCTGATCATCCTCTGGATCAGTTGTTTACTGTTCTTGCTGTGACCTTAATTGTGCTTCAAGTATATAATGCTGCGTTTCCAGTAGGAACTTTACCCAGGAAGTAGGGACTTTGGCCTGGTACTTGGTGTGTTTCAACCGCAGGAACCAGGAACTAAATAAAGTACCGGGTGAAAAAAAAATGCCCATCAGAATGTCCCTGGTTGCAAGGTGGTACTTTTTCAAAGTTCCGGAACTTTTGGGGGCGGGGCTTTGGCGCTTAACATCCTGATTTGGTTGAGTTCCCGCAGCATTGTTTGGGTTCAACCACCATCATTTCAGATCATTTTCAAAATATTACTGTTATTGTGTCATAAAATGTAATTTGAAAAGTATTTCAAGTGAGAGTTGTTTAAAACTCAAATCTGTGGTTTATTTATAAAGACAGCGCCTATTTAAAAATGTGTTTCGCCAATCACGGAGACGGTCAGCTCCACTCGATCATGTATCCGCCGAGAGCAGCCTCACCTCGGCTAGACCTTCTGATATCTGCCACTGGCTCTGATGTCTCTTTCGTGATTAACAAAAAATATCATTAGTTTTGGGTAAATCTAACAGGTTATCTTTGGTTTGTATTACATTTAATTTATATATATGTTAAAATGAAAATCAAAAATTTATATATTTTGTTTCATTGTAATGGCTGTATATACACATTTCCCTGAACTATGAACATTTCTGCAGCTGTTATTATGTTTAAATGAAAATGAAAGGAGGCAGTGGTATTTGATATCCTATTCGTTTTATTGTAAATATACAGAGAGGAAAATTGCAGTAGTCAAGGTCAGCTGACTGAAGTTATCAAGTACGCTGCTGTTTGCAGAATTACCGGGTTTGCGTCGTCGTGGACATCACACTCCCAAGTCTGAACTACCGAGGATGCACGTCCAAAATCAGCTACTATTTTTTATAGAAATGCACGCAGACCTATGTCACCGGTCTATTTGCCTAATCTTCCCGGTACTTTACACCGCGGTGGAAACACAGAAAGCAGTAAGTCTGGGGGGAAAAAGTTCCTGGTACAAATGTTCTGGGTAATTTTGGTGGAAATGCAGCATAAGGAAGACATGTAGTCTTGCAGGTAATTAATGCCGTTTTTTAATCTCTATCATGGCAGGGTTCCAGTGCTTACATCCCAAAGTATCTTTAGGAAAATATTTGTGAATATGTGGGAGATTGGGTCTGTTTCCTGTGCAAACTCACGGTTTGGTTTTCCCTTATCCTTACTACCCATAAACATAAAATGTAGTCTTGTGTTTTTCTAAATTGCGTGCAAACCAACCTTATAAGGGTCTTACTAAATGTTGTACAGTTTTGTGTTTAAATGCTGAACTAATCAGTGTGTTATGCTAAATGCAGTGTTGGATTAGTTTAAAGCGAGAGTTTAGGCTGATTTGCATGATATCCTGCTGTGGGAATGAACTGGTTTATCACTGACAGTATATATTCAGCTGTTATGTATGTAAATATCCTGAATGTGTACAGTAAATTAGTCAGTGTCTGTTTAATCTAAATATACTGCGGAATCTTCTCCTCTGTGAGGTCTTTGTACATTTTATCGCCTTTATCTACACTCTTAAAAAAGGGTTGTCATTGCTTAATGTCTCTGCCTTGATTTGGAGTGGATTCAATTGTTAGATTAAATAGGTGCTCTTGAAAGTAGAAGGGCTTTTGGCATCATTAAATAAACAGTATTTAGAAGGCCTCCAGCAAATTTCCCAGGTTGAGTCCATGGTGATGAAAGTCAATATGAAAAAGCATGCTGCCCTGAAAGTCTCGCTAACCAACCAAAAATGCACTTATTTATCCTAATTACACCTACTATAGCAGTAGGACTGGTTGATTTTTCCAGTTTTATTGATTAATTTGAATGTAATGTTTTCCCACGATTTTTTTTTTAATCGAGTAGTTACGATTTTGAATAGAAATATTACCAAGCGTTAGAATTAGACACTTTGAAAATGTGCCAGTGTTTACAGAAATAAGAAAACAATGATCCATCTGCATGTCAGTGCATGTGATTAACCTCTCACGTGACGCTCTCACACAGAATGATGCTATCTGAGCAGTGGAATAGGAAAAAAATACAAGATGGCAGTTGAACTTTTAACTTTAGGTTTTTTAAAATGCTGTTTCATGTATAAGGAGCTGCAAGAGATGAGAGCGCAGCAGTCAAACACGACCATGTTTACTCAGATAATACAACAGCACAATCGAATAAATACATGTAAAGTACAAGTACTGTGTGTCTGAAATTTCATGTTTGCATCATGCTGACAGGCTGAAAGTTAGGCCTAATAATAGTCTACTGGTGTTTTACCTTCAGTGGTTTTGAATTTGAATTACCTTGACTTTATATTAAAAAAAAAATATATATATATATATATATATATATATATATATATATATATATTAAAGCAGTCAGTTTAAGAACCAAACAATTACTGGGACTGATTCAATGTTTAGAAAACCAAAGTAATCACCTTTAGATCAACTTTCTGAACAGCGTACATTAGTTTGTTGGTGATTTCAACACATTGTAGTTGGCATGAGTTGTAGATGTTTAGGGAAATACAGTTCTGCTTGGTGCAGTTCTGTTGGCACAAAAATCTATTCTTATTCTTTCGTGATTGCTGCCCTTAAAATTTTACTAACCAACCACAGATGCACTAATCCATCCTAATTAAACTAATTTATCTATAGACCCAAATGGTGATACTCAAACTGATGTCATGCTTTTGTTGTTGGAATAGTTTTTTGTATTCCTATGCATAAATGCATAGAAACAACCAAGATAATCCATCTTTGACAACTTTCCAAACAGTGTGCGTTGTGATTCATTGGCGTTTTCAACACATTGTAGTTGGCGTGCATTGGTGTGTGGATGTTTTGGGAAACCTGTGTGGAATTTCAATTATGTTGTCACAGAATTTTATATTTATGAAACCGAGTGCTCCCTTTCTTACTAACCAACCAAAAGTCTTTCTAACCAACCAAAGCTGTACTCATCTATCCAAATTAGGCATACTATGGAGTTTGAGAACCAAACAATAGGTTAGACTGAAGTAATGTTTTCTTTGTTTAAATAGTTTATTTTATGCATTAACGCACAGACACAACCAGATTAATCCATATTTAGGTCAGCTTTCCGAAAAAGTTACATTGTGGTTTGTTGGTGCATTCAAACATTGCAGTTGGCATGAGTTGTAAATGTCTGGGGAAATGCAATTCTACTTGGTACAATTCTTTTGGCGCAGAAATTGAGTCTTGCTAACCAAGCAAATATGCATCCATCCTAACTGCACCTGCTATTGCACTTTGAGAACCAAACAATGCACGGGACCGACGTAATGTTGTATGTGTTGGAAATAGTTTCTTGTATCCCATGGATAAACGCATAGAGATAACCAAAGTAATTCATCTTTAGGTCCACTTTGTGAACAACGTGCATCATGGCTAGTTGGTGCATTCAACAAATTTGGTGGAAGCCTGTGGGGAAGTGAGGAACTCCTTGGTGCAGTTCTGTTGGCAGAGAATTTATATGAAATGGAGTACTTCCCTTAAAGAGGTCATATGATGCAATTGACAAGCTCTTGGTGCATGAAGGTGAAATGTAAAGTTGCAAAGACTAATGTCTCAAATCCAAAGAGATTATTTAAGTTTGATAAAGATAAAAGTAAGACTTTGCCACACACCCCTAATACGGCTCATTCAAACATGCACCCACGTGTTTACGTCACCATGTGGAAATATTTGCGTAAGCGGCCAAAATGTTCACGCAGAGAAAGACAGCTTCATCACTGTGACCGTCACGCCACTCTGTTCCCATTCTGGGCTTGAACTTATGGTAAAACTAAGGACTAAGGTCTTCACATTTATTCTGAAAGATGAAGCTCGCAATTATGGAAAAGGGCGTTACATTTCTAAAGAGCGCTAGCGGTGTTCGGCCAGTTACAATGCACTGGGCCAATCAGAGCAGACTGCGTTTGTCATGAGTTTTTTTTTTTTATATATATAGAAAATTATGTGTTTGAGAGAACTGGGGGATAGAGGACCTACAATAATGTACATTATTTAAAAAATAATGTGTTTTTTTAAATATTAAAGCAAGTCAACATATTCTGTCACACCAAATACACAAAATAATGATCTTAAAAAAGCATCATATGAACCCTTTGAAGTCTTGCTAACCAAACAAAGTTGTACTCATCCATTCTAATTTGACCTAGTATAACAGTTTGTGAACCAAACAATATGTGGCACTGAGGTCATGATCTCTGTCTTGGAATAGTTTCATAAATACACAGAAACAAACAAAGTAATCAATTGTGGTTCAATTGCATTTGTTGCAATTCTGCTTGATGCAGTTCTTTTGGCACAGAATTTCATTGTACACATTGCATGCTGGTTAATGTATATCTTCTTACCCTTCTCGGTGAGCTTCTCCTTTTTCCAGCTCCTGAATGACACCCAGTAGCACTTTGATCGTTTCCTGGCTGGAGCTGATCATGTTTTCCATGGCTTGGAGCTGCGCTTTAACTTCCCCATCCTGATTGACAGGCACTATCTGCTTGCACACCTCATTATCAGTCTGTAGAGTTCCTGATCCTGTGCCGCCCCTGCATGGAGGCGCTGGCATGGGAACGGCTGTAGAAGAGGCTGGGGTCAATGGCACTGCCGCATCCACGGCCCCCAGCGGTCGAGCGGACAGCGTGCCCACGTGACACTGGACCTGCGTAGTGCACCTGGTCCGTGGCAGTGTCTGTGACTGCAGGCCATTGAGCTGCAGAGTCTTCTTGCGTTTGGTCCGCTCGGATGGACTCTCCAGGCACTCCACCTGCGTGAGGGAGTTCCACGCGATGGGTCCTGTCACTTTGGAGGAGGAATCCTCTAGAATATTCCCACCGCTCTCCCCAGAGTTCAGTAAATGCAGCTTGCCTGAGCGATCAAGAGTTTCAGAGTCTCCCTGAAAGCCCTTACTGTGTTTACTTCTGACGCTACAGATCTGATAGTCCGAGTTTTCCGTACCTGCTGTTGACCCATCTGTCGGACAAGGGAGAACCAGAGCGTCCGAGCAAGGCCCATCTGTTCTCTTCAGATAGTCCCTGGCTTGTGGATGCTGCTCTATGGTTGCGACACACTTGCTGGTGTGCATTAATGCTTTTGTTTTCCTCACATTTTGAGTGGGTACACACTCCCTACCTGCCTCGGTAGCTTTCGCCCTCTTTACATCAATTACAAACCCATCGTCCTGGTCCTTACAGCTCTCCACCACAGCGGCATGCTTGACCGTATGTCCTTTCTTCCTCTCAAATGGAAAAGTCTGGTAACGCTTCCTAAGGTCCGGTGATGTTTGGACTCCGGTGCTTTTGGTGACATTGGGGATTGATCTACGAGCTGGGACAGTCATGTACTTGCGGTACGCCACCTTGTAGACCGGCTTCCCCCCTCGGGCCGCAGCAGCCTGTTCATTCTGCGCCTCGCAGATGTCCTTGAAGCGCACCTGAAGGGCTTTGTTGCGCTTGCGCACCTGCCGGCTTTCATCCAATGATCCTTTGACCTCCAGGGCCATGGATGCTGCCGTTGCCTCCGAGTCTGACTCAGAGTTGGTGAGCGGGCATTTACCAGCGTCCTTGCTCACCATGGTTCCTGCGAAACACAACCGGTTGAGATTTTATTAGTGGGAAAACAAGCTTGCTTTTAGCAACTGTATCTTGCATGCAATTGTGTTAGTAGATTAGATTTATGTGCTTAAATGATCTGACACAAATATGAAAATAATCAGTAATGCAACCAGAAAAGGGAACAGCTGCAACATCCTTCATCCTCTGACTCTATGAACGTTTCATATAGCAAATTAGTCTCCTTTCCTCCACTAACCTGCGTGGCTTGTTTGTGGCGAAATGTATGGAGCAATCTCATGAGTGTTTTCGTAGCCCATGACTTGGTTGTCTTTGACAGTTAATTGCATTTCTTGATCTTGTGTGCTCCTGTAGTGACAGCATGCAGGGAGAATGATAGGAGTGAAAGTGCGTCATCTGTCTACCTCCCTGGAGTTCACCATCTCTCAGCTAACTAATAGAAAGAGTGACACTGTCTGCCCTGTGATTCAGCATCATCACCCTGACAAACACTCCCGGCTTCCCTCTGAGGCCTGTGTGTCAAATTGCCTTTTTTAGTGTTTTGAAATGTGCATTCTTTTCTGTAAATCTAGGAGTGTGTTTTATTGATTATCCGTTTTTATTCTAGAAAAAAATATTTACTTGGTGTTTGTAGAGATATATTTCGAGACCGTTCCTTTTGAACTTCTGTGATTGTCATCTGTTGTGCATTAGGTCTGGTTTTTGTGTGGTCTGGGATGATTTTGTGTAGTTAAAGGATAGCCTTTTGTGCATCTTGAGACTTGCTCTGTTCTGTTGTGCTTCATTGAGCTGTTATTGAACACAAAAATGTGTCATAATGCTGTGTGTTGGACATGAGTCAACCTCATTATATCAGGCTTCCTTAAAACCAACTAGACTTTCACACAATCCCCCGACATGTCCATTATGGCAAGATGTACTTTTGCACATCTGTAGTTTTTTTTTCCTCTCGACTCTGTTATAGATTTTCTTCTTCCACAGAAAGGGAAAGACTGTTATGAAATGAGTTACAAACAGAAGAATGACTCTTTCTTCAAGGTCTCAGTGTGATTTTTGTGAAGTTTTCAGTGACGGCTAACACTATTGAAGCTGGGTGATATCCAAACATGGAAGCCCAGAACTCTTGAACCAAATCTGATTTCTGCTTCAGTAATCTTGTCTTTCAAATATGAAAGATTCACAACAACTGATACGAACCGTCTGGGGCAGCAGCTGTAAATCTTTATTGTGGCACAGGACATCTTTTGTCTTGTCTTGCAGAACAACCTTCTGGTCTTGTGTTCCCTTCTTCATTATTTAACAGTTAGTCCTACAATCTTCCCTACGTTTTGCCTCAAGTTTCTGCAATTGTCTTGTCTTTCCTTCAATTTATTGTTATTATTTAGTTTTGTAAGAAATGCATTATTTTATTCAGCAAGGCACATTAAATTGATCACAAGTGACTGTAAAGACTTTTATGATGTTACAAATGAATTCTATTCCTTTTATATATATATATTAGGGGTTTAACGTTACGTGTATTCGTACTGGACCGTTTCGGTACAGGACTTTCGGTACGGTGCAAGTGTGTACCGAATATATATATATGTACGTACGTATGTATATGTATGTACGTATGTATATATGTATTACAATTTAAATTGTAATGTAAATAAAGTGGTTGTAATTTAATTATTCTTTGTTTGTTAGGTCACTGACCCTATGTATAAGCCTTCTGTAACACCACTAAAATAGTCTCAAACTAGTTTTTTTCTGCACATGTGTAGACATCATGGAATAACAATCCATACAGGAGTGGCATATGTTCTCAAAATCCAATAATGTGTAATCTAATGGATTCTGGATTCCTCTGCGGTTTCGAAGCAGGCTGATCTCAGAGTTACTTAGCTGCACTTCTGTAGGCGTGTCTTGTTGAGCATCTCTAGCGCGCTCTGCTCTATTGTATTATGTCTATTACTCTAAATCATTTGTTAAGGGTCTTTAGGAAGGAAAGATAAACCAGTGGTGACAGACCCTCGGCGACAAACCGTCTTCAAGACCCATTCGGGATCGATGTGAGCTGCAGACAACATTACAAACCTTCAATACGGCAACAAACACATGCTGTCTGAGCAACACGCAAACAAGATTGATACCGCTGCTAAGAATCATGGGATTGTATTAATACTTTAACTCAAGTCAGCAGTCGATTGAACATTGTAGGTGTCTCTCCTCTTCCCCGTACCCACTCACTTCTGAGTGTGATGTATTACTAGTGTAACCCGGTTGTCAGGGAAAGCCCATCCCAAATGCATTTCCAACTCATTAATCA
The DNA here is from genome assembly GCF_003368295.1 of Carassius auratus. Lineage (NCBI taxonomy): Eukaryota > Metazoa > Chordata > Actinopteri > Cypriniformes > Cyprinidae > Carassius > Carassius auratus. The sequence continues at coordinate 1,235,247 of NC_039279.1, read as the reverse complement.
GAAAGGGTACTGCCGACGGCTCGAGTCCCCCAAAGAAGCATTAGCAGCCCTGGGATTATGTAAACAGCAAAGCGCGACTTTATTTACATAAGACTCTAAAGAATTAAATCATCAAATTATATTTTCACAGTTGCCTGGTGTTTGATATTGTGGTAGCGTAGCAACAACCGAGTGGTTTTCTCTTCCTGGTCTTTGTCATCCTGAGCTCTTGAAAATCATCTTTATCTTTGAAGACCCTGAAATGAACGGTGGAAGATGGTGAACTAAATAAAGTGCTTTTATTTGCACACTGCTTTCATTAGTGCTGCTTTATATGGCAAGACTAACTATTGCTATTGGGCATGTGTTGAATAAGCCTTGCTGTTTAGTTTTATATATGAGTGGGACCTCAAATCATGCAACTTGAGTGACTGAAGTTTTGGATGGAAAAACTGTCTAGCGACATATAAAAACGTAGTAAAAAAGTAAACCCATTTTTGTAAATTTTCCAAGCACAAGTGTTGCTGCTGTTAGTGTCTTCAATTAAAGAGCCACATCTGTTCAGTCACACGTGTGTCTCAGCAGGCTTTGGTTGTAAGACGGTCCTTGGCTATGAATCGTAACTCATCGACAGTGCCTGAACTGCTAGTACCTCGCTCAGGTGAAGCGTTACAGCAAGATCTTCTTTTTCTTGATGACAGGTTCATCTGCCTCACACTGCACAGCACTAACATACAGTCTTCTGAGAGATCACACTCTGATGGATGAATGGACATCCTGTCCTCCTTCCTCTTCATTCCTGAAAAAAATCATGTAAACTTGCTTCTGAGACCCTAGCCTCTCTCCATGCCTTAATTTTCTCTTCCTACTATCCTAGATGCACTTGTCTTTTAAATGGGGGGAAAAAATAGAGATTTTTTTATTTATTTAATGTTATTTTTTAAATTATTACTTATAAATTCGTGTGATTGCACCACATTTGATGCAATTTGACCACTCATTGGTTGTAGTATTACATCTAATGAATCACTTCAGAAGGTTGCACCACATTTGATGCCTTTGACCAAAATTGTAATTGAATTATTAAAATAACATTTAATGTATTTTTCATTGAACTTTTAAATTTAGGTCATTTCTTCACCTGAATATTAAAATTGTAATTTTTATATTGTTATTACAAATTTAGTTAAACACTGACCTTCTGTTTTTTTTTTTTTTTTTTTTTTTTTTTTTTAGTTACAAAATATTATTAATATTACTTTTGCACTTAAATGTAATGCGGTGTGCCACATTTGATGCCACTGACCATTTGAATGTTTTCCTTTTAATAACAACCTTTAGTTATTTTCTTCAGGTTTGACCTGTGGGCTACTTTTGGAATGCATTGCGTGTCCTTTTTACACATTTCAGAAATGAATGGAAAAGAGCAGCTTGGAGATTCTTCTGTTGCTTTGTTTCTGTTGTATACTGAATACTTGTATATGCTTCTCTCAGCTTGTGTGTGGTTTCTGATTGAGCCGTTTAATGTGTTCTGACTCTTTTCCACAAGTGCAGTCAGGATGAGGTGTTTAATCTGCTTATCTATTAATGTGCATGTAAAGAATGCGCTTTCGGGTTTGATAACAGATCAAATCAAATGTGTTAATACTAATAACATTGTACAGGAACCTGGGGTCATATTTCATATTCATCCTCCTACATCTGCGGGCTTTAATAAAACAGGAGATCCCTCCACCGGTTGATGTTTCTTTATTTGCTGACAGGAGTGCGGTGGTGTTTGAGCACAGGGTGTCTTAAAACACAGCAGGAACAAATGAAAGTGTGGCACTTGTAGAGAGCATGTGGAGGTCGAGAGCTCACCCTAATCCGGCTTTATTTATTTATCTGGTTTGTCTGCTGGGTTTTCTCCTGGTGATTTCCCCTGCAGGATATTATTAGTGTGCTTTCTCAGAATGTGGTCTGTTCACATACGACACAGAAAAGCATTCATATGCATGTGTAATATGACCAGGATATTATTTTTGTCAATCGTTTCAACCAAACCATCAATTTCTTCTCTTGTGGCTAATACCGAGATTTTTTTAATAGCAGATTAATCTGTTCATTACTAGTCTTCATGTGGCATTTTTAATGTATTCAAATGTTTTTGTAAATGTATGTGTGGTAATTATTTTTGTGGTGCAGTAATTGTATTATCTACAGTTGATATGACTCTGCATTTAAAAACGTCATTAAGTTCATTTAATGTAAAAAAAAAAAGGGGCTGGCGGTATGCTTTGATTTTTAAATAGTTTCCATCTTTTGAATTTTAAATGGTTGTCTTTTTGAAATTTTATTTAAGATTCAGATCTTAAGTCTTTTTTTGTTGTTGTTGTTGTTGTTGTTCATCTATGCTACTTTGTATGTTTTTGATTCAGTAAAAATAGAGATGGATAAAAATAGATAGATTTGATAGATATTTTGAAGTGGCATGAGATCATTTATCAGTAAACCTTCTGTCCCAAATCCTAAAACTAGTTAGGAGAAGAGAAAGTTACAGGCATTTTACCCATCTCTTTAAGGAAGTGGTTTGGCAGGGTCTCGTATGTGACCGATTCATTTAAAGAGAACAAGGTGGAGGTCTAAACATTAACAGTTTTCCATACCTCCACAATTGCAAAAATTTGTCATTAAATTGAATGCATTGAATGTTTTAAAGAAATTGAAATTATTTCTGTGCGTTAGAATGCATTTGTATGCACGCTGGACTATAGATATGTATGACGCTCTGTTTGTGATGGTCTGGAGGATATTTAGCGTTTGATCACTGCTGCATTAAAGCCAGTGTATGGAGTCAAATCCTTTGTCCGTTAATCGTTTCTCTAATGCCATAAGATGAGGCCGTCCATCTGAACGGCTGCTATTAGAGGATTGTGCTTCTAATAACCGTGGCTCTCTGATGCTAGAATGTTTTAATGATGCATGGCTGTCATTTCATCTGGAGTTAGTGAGCTTGCCGTCCTTCCATTAGATGCGTCTCTTTAGCCGGTCTGTAAAGCGTCACGCTCAGGTAGAGAGAGGACTCTTTAAACGGCAGCTTTACCGCTCTGAGAGCTCCGGGATCATCACATCTGCCCTGCTAGTTAGTCCTTTAAATCCACATTCATCAAGCATTACAGCCGGCCACCTCACTGAAACTCTGATGAAGAACCATTGTGACATTTCTGACTACTGCTGTGAACATTTACTAATGATAGCATAGTTGGACGCGGCTTGCTTTCTTCAGTCATTTACAAATCGTAGATCAAGTACATTCAACCATTAAAAAAATGATTTGCTGTGAAGGATTAATTTGACTAATTGTTTCAGGATGGTAATTGATTTTGTGAGTCTTTTCATAAGAATCAGTTCATAGGAGTCATTTGTGACATGGATTGTTTGATTCGCTAAAGAATAAACTCTGATTGCACTGAATATATATATATATATATATATATATATATATATATATATATATATATATATATATATATTTTAAATCTACTAAAACAAATGGACTCAGAGTTGGTAGATGGTTAGATAGATGGATAGACTGATAGATAAATAGATCGATAGTTGGATAGATAGCTAGATCTAGATAGATAGTCATTTGTTTGTGATAGCTCACAAAGAGTAAAGATTCAACAGTGTGATGCAGAAAAACACACATTTCTAAAATATCAGATCACTTTAAATCCAAATGTTGTAATTTATGAAGCACCATTTACAGTAACTAAGTTTTCTAAGAACTATATGATCTAATAAAGTGAATAATGAATGTTTCAGATGAGAGTGTCAGTTGACTGGAAATGAATCGGTGCGTTCAGTGGAGTCAGAGTCTGATCTGCGCCGCTGACCCTGAACAGATTTCTTCTCTGGCTTTTACTCTGTTTAGTATTCAGCTCTGATAGACCTGCAGTATTTTGAGGAAGTGGCTGTACTCATACTCTGAACTGTATCTGACTCGACGCGGAGTACCGTAGTAAAACATCTCACCCCAGAGCTTCACACAAACACACACATGCGAAGCCAAGCTCTTAAACATTTCTGAATCAGGTTCTTGTAGATGTTTACCAGAGACTTGCTCAGGTTAATACTGAATGGTTTTTAACTCTTCTGCAGTGTATTATCTATCTGTCTGTCTCTCAGTTAATGTCATGGAGAGGCTCTCTGTGGCTTTTCAGACAGCGGGGGGCAGCTTCTATTACCCACACCACTCTTATTTCCCAGAAAAGCAGAGAATTGAGAATGAGTGGAGAGAAGCATTGTCTGTCTGTCCTCCAGCTATACATCCAAACAAGACTAATTCAGCAAGCAAACATTAGCGCTGATGTTTAATGTGCAGTGTGGTTTAGGAAGGTGTGCAGTGGTGCAAAGGTGGCGTCTGTAAATTGGTTGCTCTTGGAGACCAGCTATGCAGAACACACACACACACACACACACACACACAATGCACTCAACACACGTGTGTTTGTTCATGTGTGAGATTGTTGTTGGATGTGCACAAGATGTCCTTGGTAAATACTTTATCTTTGAGGTGTTCATGCTCTCCTTTTTGTATTGAGAAAAAAAATAATGTGTAGTGTTTACTTTTGAAACTATTTACACTCAGAATTGAATAGTACATTTCAATAATAAAGATTGTTAAATGATATTGTGAGTGGATGGATGTCTGAATGGCAAGAAATAGAAGATGGATGGATGGATGGCAGTAAAGCGAAAGATGGATGTATAAATGAATGGATGGATGAATGGAGGGAAAGAAAAAAAGATGGATGATGGATAGATATCATGAAAGAAGGATGAATGGGGAGGGAAAGAAAAATGGATGGAGGGAGGGAAAGAAAGAAAGATGGATGTATGATGGATGGAAAGAAAAATAAATGGAAGGATGGATGGATAATTGTGAGAAATAAAGAAGATTGATGGCAAGAAAGAAAGGGGGATGGAAGAACGGCAATAAATAAAGATGGATGCATGGATGGATGGATGGATGGATGGCAGCAAAGAAAGATGGATGGATGTCAGGAAAGAGAAAAATGATTGATGGATGTCAGGAAAGAAAGACAAATATATGAATGGATGGAAACAATGGATGAAAGAAAGAAATATGGATTGTAGGAAAGAAAAAGAAAAATGGATGCCAAATAAAGAAAAATGGTTGGATGAAAGTAAGAAAGATGGATGAATGGATGGACGCAAAGGGAAAAAGATGATGAATGGGTGGAAGGATGGAAGGAAGGAAAGCAAAATGGACTGATGACGAAAGGAAGAAAGAAAGATTGACGGGTAAACAAAGGAGAAGATGGAAGAAAAACTAGATTCTGATGGATGGATGGATAAACCGGCCATCACCAATCTTATTAACAGGCTTTATGTATTTCTCAGACTTATGTTTCCAGGCTGATTATTGAGAGTTCTGAGGACGAACCAGGTATGAAACACAGTTTGGATTAAAGTTCAGATGTACAGAATGGAAATCAGAATTTAGTTTGAGGCACCTAACAGCATGTAAATTAGACGCCTGTCCAGTACAGTATGTTCAGGGTCTGAGATTGGTCACTTTTACATCGGTCAGTTGGCTTCTTCTTAAGTGGGTGATTCTTGGCCAGAAGAGCTCCAGTGTGGACCAGAGATTTTCTTTTCAAATACCTTGTGTCTCATGTGACTCTGTGAATCTTTTCAATATTCCAGGCAGGTTGTGATCTCTCTTCTTCTGCTTTTGACTCGTAATAAAGCCATTACCACATGAAAGACAACATCTGGCTTCCTCACGGCCCGGGGCTGCTGTTACTGTGTGTGTGGACAGGTGAAGAGCAAGACAGCGTCACCATCCGATTCCAAAACAATTTCTAATGCATCTCAGGTGTTTAGCTGCAGCACAGGGTTCGCTTTCTTTGCCAAGTTCTGTGACCTTAAACTTGGTCACTCAGCATGTATTGATGCAGAACTGCCTTTACTGCTGCTGCATGCTTTAGTGTTAGTGCCTTAAACTATGACTTGTTCTTGATTAACTACTGAATGTGCACTATCTTTTGTCCTGCAGCATATTTTTAAATACAGAGGTCATATAATTGTTGGTTGGATTTCAAAACGCTTATTTAGCCCTGTTGTTTTTATATATCTGTTCATGCTATGTTTAGGTCAGGAGAATTGGGGCAAATATACTGTCATGGAAATGTCATAACTGGTAGTCAATCTCACAGAAATAACTGGGTCCACAGAAGTAACATGCATTTATTAAATAATAATGTATCTGTAAATAAATATTTATTTTAATATTGATGCATTTATTCATACAAATGTAATTGATAAATATTTATTTTCATAATAAATAAATAAATCCCAGATATTTGTGTGTGCTTCACCCAGTTATACTGTAGCAGTCTGACCATCATAATGCCGGTCAGCATGCAGTATGCATCTCTCTCTGATTGAGGAGCTCAACTGAGTGTGGGAGTGTTTCAGATGGAGATGACGTGTTCACAACCCAGCCAATTAAAAGACAGTCGTGATCCTTCAGGTAGAACCCAGATAAAGTCTCTCACTGTTTCTTCTCATGCTCAGTCTCTCTCTCTCACACACACACACACACTCGTGCAGTGTTAGTCTGAGCAGAGTGTGTGCTACTGAGTGTTTTCTTCACGTGTGTTGGGTTGGTCTCTAGCAGGCAGTATTTATCTCTATTACGCTCTTGATATCAGGTCAGTTGAGCCTATGACACGTCACCTAACAATCAACATCCTGTCATCGTTTACTCCCCTTGTTGGAAACCTGTATGACTTGATTTGTTTTCTGAAACATCATGCAGAACTCTTTCTGCAATGAAAGCGCAGTGACCGCTGTAGCTCTCAAACCTGATTTGTGTTAGGAAGCATGCAGTTTGGCATCTCTGACGTCAGACTCGTCACACACCAAGTCTTGATAGCTGGTACATGAAATATATTTCAGTACTTCTCTAAGATTTTGTAGTGCTTTTATCTTATATGCTCACCAATGCTGCATTTGTTTGGTTAAAAAAAAGTTTCAGCATTATAAGAAATATTTCTTGAGCAGCAAATCATGGTGTTAGAATGAGTATATTTCTGAAGGATCATGTGACGTTGAAGACTGGAGAAATGATGCAGAAAATTATTTGTATCACTGGAAAAAAATACATTTTAAATATAATAAAATAGAAAATAGTTAATTTAAATTGTAAGAATATTTCATAAATGTCCGGTTTTTGCTATTTTGTTTTCAGAATCACATTTTTTACTGATATTGTACAGTAAAGGGAATGACTTTTAGTGAATAAGTTTAAATGTGGGTCACAAAACATTGTCATTTGACTTCAGAAGACTTTTATAGTATAACACAGACCACAACAAGCTTAACGACTTCTGTTCCTGTTCATTTTCATTGTATGGAATAGAGCTGAGTGAACATTCTGCTAAACATCTCCTTTTTTTTGTTATTCACAGAAAATAGGAATTTGAACGGGGGCTGAGAAAATGACCCCCAAATGCACATTTTTCACCAAACTAGTCCTGATTTAACCTATGGCCTTAAAACACAGTTTCTAAACTCAGTGTCAAGCCAATCACATAAGCTCTCTCTCTCTCTCTCTCTCTCTCTCTCTCTCTCTGCGTGGGTTGAAAATAAAAGATTATTATAATGCTAAACGAAGCATTGCGATGGCCGGTTGTAACACAGCAGGATCAGATGATCTCGGTGTGTTTGTTCTGATGAGCTTCTTCAATGCAGCACTCGCCGTTTTGTCTCAAGTCAACTTTGGTGTTCAAGTTTCTCGTGTATTTGTATGTTTTCTCAGCATTAAGATTGAGAATTTGCCAGCTGAAATGACTAAAGGTACATTTCCGGAGGGTTAAAGGTGATCACGAGTCCAAACTTGAGCTCAAATGAAGAGGAAGAGACTCACCTCCAGACACGGATCAGTGGTGATGATGATGATGATGATGAAGGGGAGGGAGAGATGTCCAGCACATGTCTTCCCTCTCAGTGCAGCTGGAGTCCGTCAGGGCGCGAGAACTGATGTGAGTCTGGAGAGAGGGTCTGCCATGCTGGAAGTTTCTCCGTGTAACACCATACGGTCAGTCAGTCAGTCCTGCTGTGATCCTTACACATCCAGAGTGAGAGATTCCAAAGAGATCTGCCCCAGAACACACACACACGCGCCTTTACATGACCGGTGCTCCCCCGCAACTCTCACTCACACAACACACACACACACACATGCACGCACGCACACTCACACACTCACGCGCACACTGCTGACAGGACGCAGCGGGGTCCGGAGCTCAGCGATGGCATGTGTGCATATGAGACATCCATCCTGAACCAGCCGCTCCAAGAACTGAGAGACCTGAGAGCCACACACACACAGAGAGAGAGAGAGAGAGAGAGAGAGAGAGGAGGCGGGGTGGAAGACAGCAAACCAGAGCGAGAGAGAGAGAGAGAGTGAAAGAGAAGGGGAATTGCCAGGAAAATCCAGCTTTAGGTCATGTGATGACCTACTGATGTACATAGTAGCTGTCAGATCTCTTTTTTTATTATTATGTATTATTCTATAAACATTATTATATGATTTTTCCAATCATTATTTAAATATTTTAACATTTTTACAATTGTATTTATTCATTTAGCAGACACCTTTATCCAAAGCGACTTACAAATGAGGACCATGTATAATATAATAATAATATTTATTATTTAAATAATATACGTATTAAATGCATATATAATGAAATCAATTTTTATTGTATAATTTGTTTGATAAAATGTTAAATGTGTGTGTGTGTATATATGTGAATACTGTGATTGGTCAGTTGTGGTTTGACATTATGGCATGAAGATGTCGAATGCTTGATTCTGATTGGCTGTCAGACATTCTAAGATGATTATATTTCTGCCACTGAATGACTGAAGCAGTTCCAAGCTCGCATTATAGTTTCACTTCACGTCACCACATTTTTTCAGTTATTTCAGATAAACTTACCCTGTCACTGCAAAAGAAAATGTTTTATCGGTCTACTGGGAAACAAAGTTGCTTCAGAGGACAGACTGGTGTTTGAGGAAGTTTATGAAATAGATTCAAAGTTAGTGTTTTTTGAGACATGCAAGCCAGAACTCCTTGAGAACATCTACTCACCCTCACGTCTTAACAAACCTACATGAAGACCACTCCTTGAACACAAAAGAAGACATTTTGAAGAACGTTTGGGTCAAACAGAGTGAAACTGCATTTCAGACCATCAGTTCATCATTGATGTCTTCTGTTTTTCCCTGTGTTTTCTGCTTGTCTTTGTTCTGTCTGCCCTCATAAGAGGAAAGTAGCTTCTTCTGATTTGATTGTCCTAGCTGCGAGTAAGGCCACACCACCTCGTGACGTCCTCCAGACTGACATCTGTTGACTCAGCATGCAGAGTTATTATTTTCTTCAGGTTTATGGTTCTTTTGCTCTGTTATCCAGTACGTACGCACACATGCATATAGAGAGTGACTTTTATTTTCACACTTTGTGTAACCCGCAGGATCTGTCAGCCTTTATTCCCACAGGTTTTGTCCAACCATCATGACTGAAATCAAACGTGTGAACCTCAGTTCCCCAAACAAACGGCTTTGAACTTCCATCTCCTGAGACACACTCCAGAAACACTGCGAGTTTCATACTCTCAACACTCGCAGCTGTCAGCACCGCTGCAGCGTGCTATCCTGTGTTATCTGTGCTGATGCTGAGATCCTCACTTTTCTGTGCCTGCAGAATTCACGTCCTCCGCCTTCTCCTCGTGTTTCTGTACCTGCGTCATCTCCTTGTTTGTTGGTTTTTTAAATCGTGGTTAATTCGATTGAGTTTGCAGTGTGTAATACTCCACACTTATACCTTTGACCTTGTTTTTTTCCTCAAGATCAGCAATCAAAATAGAGATGAGTCGGCAGATTCCTTCTGAGTGTGGTGATGTAGTCGTTGAAGCTCAGGGTTTCCACTTTCATGGAGAAACTAGAAATTGTAAGGAACTTCAAGTGTTTTATCAACCTGTCTTAAAAGTCAATTAATAATAATAATAAATAGCTTTTAGACTTGCACTATTCATAAAAAAAAAAATCTTTTTGTATTTTATCCCTTTTCTTTTCATTTATTATGCAATTAACAAAAGCAAAATGACCTCTATCACTAGCTTACTCTATTCTTTTTCTATTCTATCGGTTTTCTTTTTATTATATTATAAAAAAATAATAATAATAATCTTGCTACGTGTACTGCATTAAGCTAACTGAGACTTGATATAGCACTTATATATCATTGCTCTTTTGTTGATTTTTGATTGCTTCCATTGTCCTCGTTTTTATGTCGCTTTGGATAAAAGCGTCTGCTAAATTAATAAATGTAAATGTAATTAGCTAGATATTGTTCTTGTGTAAATGAAAACTAGCTTGGAAGCCAGTGATTTGTGATGAATTGTCTGGTCTTTCCCAGGAGTTGGTTGAACTGGTTCACAGATTGGTTCAAATGATTTTTTAAAGCAGAGGAAAGATGGCTTATTGAGCCTCTTCAGTGTTAGCATAGTTAACATACGTTTTTTTTTTTTTTTTTTTTTTTTTTTTTTTTTACTTGAAATATGTTAACTCATATTGTTCATGTAATTGCCAAGGCAACATTTCTTATTTAGTTTAACCTGAGAAAAAATAAATAAATTACAAGTTAAAGCGAAAAATGATAAAATACTAATAAAAATATAAACAGTATTTCAGTCATACTAAAATATGATTGGATGTATGATCCATCACTGTTTAGCACCTGTGAGTTATTGTGCTTCTAGTAAGTGTTCTGGAAGTCACTTTAGATAAAAGCATGCGCTAATGAAATTAGGCTTCTAGATCTGTCAATAGTAAGCTAACAGCGTACGAGTGTGATGTCTGCAGAATGGTACGGGATACATGAGAATCTCTCTCAGCTCTGTACCCCTGCTGGTTTAATTAAGATCTTAAAACACCAGCTGCTGAGATCTGTGCTCACGCCAGGCATCTTTCCTCTCTCGGTCCGTCTATGTTGGGAGCGAGTGTCCGCACGTCTTTCATTCAGCCTGGTGTCTGTAGTGTACTAATGAAGCATTTATTAAATATTATTTTAGTTAGATTTTTAATAATTTCTGAATTATTTTATTTTAATGTATTCCATTATATTTTATTTTATTTTGAACCAAATTACATAAGGACAAAGACGTCCACAGGTTTGCTAATAAAAGCAAGAGCTGTAGCTGTAATCGTGTTGAAATGCTGCCAGTACTGTAAGTACACTGATTACACTCCCTTATAGCTGACAGTGTGTTGAACTGCTTTGTGTGTGTGTGTGTGTGTGTGCTAATAAACTTCATTAAGCTGAACACCAACTCACACACTCTGGAGCAGTTCTGGCTGGACTTGATGAACCCTCACAAGACTCGATCACATGTAGTCACGCAGAGATGAGTTAGTCTGAAGTTTCTGTAGATACTCTGTGATGTTCCATCTAGATTATTTAGCTGAATATTTTGGGTCGATACAGCCCTAAGATGCTGCTGTATACACACCAAATGTCCATTACAAATTCAGTAGCTCATATTCTGCATTAACATTATAATTTTTGTGTCCCTGAAGTCCAATTATAGTAATGGTAATGGCTTCTTGCACCAAAACAAGCATCATTTTTATTGTTCATGACCATTTTTCCATCTTTTTTTAATCGGTTATATTCATTCAATGAGAATTAGATTTTTAGTAGCAAAGTATTAATCTCCAACAGTGCAAATGCGTAAAAGTTCCGGTCATATGTTAATGTTCAGTTATGACATCATTACCATTATGATTTCCAAGGCCGTTTTTGCAGCCTTTTAAAGGGATAACTCATACCCTCGGGTCATCTAAGATGTAGGTGATACTTGTATTTTCAGTAGAACAGTAGTAACCTGAAACTGAACATTATTTACAACATTATTACCTGCAATCCAGAGCCTCAGGCAAACAGGGAAATCTGATTATTTTCTGCGAACTGGTTCTTTTGGACAGTTTGTTTTAATGAACTGGTTCAAAAAACTGAATCACTAGATGATGTAATCACGCAATGTAAAGATGTGCAGTTATTTATATTAGTAAAGCACCCACTGATGATGTGAAACGTGGATGTTTTACTTGTCTAAAGCATATAAAGTGAATTCTCATCAGCTCATATTTGCGTAAACCATGAGGAAACATTAAAACTTTAATTTGCCCCCTTCATTCAAGCTCTCGGTTCAGACGTGCATATCAGCGGCTCATCGGTCTGAGTCGAGCTGTTTCTTCAGTTCTTCAGAGTGACTGTCAGACGTCTGGAAGTCAGTTACTTGTAGATCTGTGCTGATCGAGCTGCAAACATATACCCGTAACAGGCAAAAGATTCAAAAATATAACCACTGACCCTCTCTTTTGAGAGACACTACTTTTATTTATCATGCACTTTTTTTAATTGACGACTTTGCAGATTGTTTTTTTTTTTTTTTTAAGAATTGCTACATTATAAACTGCAAAAGAGATATTTTTCAGAAATCCATATGACCTGCTCTTTAAGACCTCCATAAATCATCAGGAGCCACTGGAATTCATTTTGTGTTCCTTGAAATGATTTTTTGACTCTCAAAGTGAAGGTAGCCACTGACTTGAACTTTATGAATCACTTATCATCTTTACTGTTCTAAACACACACACACACACACACACACACACACAGAGTCACCTACATCTTAGATGACCTGAGGGTGAGCTAACAGCAGATTTTCATTTTTGGCTGAACAAACCCTTCAAGTTTGCTATTGTTCTTGCAGCGCTGCATTTCTCCTGCTGCTGCTCCAGATGTTTCCAGGCTCCTGCTGGTGTCTCTTGTCTTCCGTTATGCAGACAGGGATTCGTTCTTAGCGGCTCCATTTGTAACTGACAGAGCCATTATTTAATTAGTGTGATTTAGCTGTAAATGAACACGCTCCAGCGCTGTAATAAAACTGACTCGACCTGAAGCAAGAATACGAAACCATTAGATGTGAAATATGTTCAGCCGGGCGCATGTTCTTTACTCTTGTTTTTTTTTCTTCTCTCTTTCCAATCTTTCTTTTTTCCTTGCTATTGCATCCTGAAAGCCCGATTGCATTTGCATTGCAGTTGAAGTTTGCATGCAGTATATATGCTTGTTGGGCTTGTACTGCATTCAATTCGAAGGCTGGTTTTCCTACTTGATGTTCAACTTCTGACCGTATAAGCTGCAACATTAATTGACAGACATTTGCTCTGCAGGTGTTGGGTTGACAGCAAAGCACATCACAAGTGATGCTTACAGTGGCAGTTTTTGCTCCGCAGGTGTGCGCTTTCACCAACGGAGGTCATTTATTTGTGTTTTCGTAACAGGTTCTGCAAATAAAAAAAAGACACTTAAGACTGGTTTTGTGGTCCAGGGTCATTGAAGAATCACGTGACACTGAAGACTGGAGTGATGATCTTAGTGGTGTGCTGGATTATTTGCTGCTGTTGTGCAGAACGAAGCCGCTGCTGGATGGAACAGACTGACCTTGAGGAATCTCTGGAGCTGAAGGCAGGGAAACTTTTGAGAAAGATCTCATTCTTTCTCTCTGACTTTCATTTGATCGACCTCCTTAAGAAAACAGTTTCCATGGCAACGGGTTGAGGAGCACAACACAGATGAGATGAACCTTAGAGGATGCAGCCTTTGTCTCTGTCTGCTGAGATGAGAGTGAATCGGCTGCAGGATTCCCGTCCGCTCAGAGAGAGAACCTGAACCAGCACATGGTCTAAATGAAAAGCCTTTTTAATTCATGATGTTCATTTCAAAGTCTGAGAACTGCACATCTACATCCTTTCAGTTTCATCTATCCATCCATCCCTCTGTTGTTGTCCTTCCTTCCTTCTTTCATCCATCTTTTTCTTCCAATCCTTCCATTTATTATTATTTTATTCTATTCGATTGTCTGTTTTTTCTTTCCTTCCTTTCCATGCATCCATCCATCGGTTTCTAATTTACTTGCATTTAGCAATCCAGCCATTTTTCCATTGGTTTTTTTCTTCCTTCGTTCCATCCTTTTATTGCTTTCCTTCTATCCATCATCCTTTTATTTTTCCTAACTTTCTCCCATCCATCCATCCATCCATCCATCCATCCATCTGTCCATCCATTAGATTTTTCCACATCCATTTATTGAGTTTCTTACCATCCTCTCATCCATCCATCCATCCATCCGTTTTTCATTTGTTTTTCTTACCATCCATCCATCCATTTCGCTTTCATTCTCCATTTATTTCAATTCATTTATCTTTTTTATGATTCAAACCATTTTTTCTTTTTTGTTTTCATGAATTTCTCATTTTTTATCCATCCATCCATCCATCCATCCATCCATCCATCCATCCATCCATCCATCCATCCATCCATCCATCTGTTGTTGTCCTTCCTTCCTTCTTTCATCCATCTTTTTCTTCCAATCCTTCCATTTATTATTATTTTATTCTATTCGATTGTCTGTTTTTTCTTTACTTCCTTTCCATGCATCCATCCATCGGTTTCTAATTTACTTGCATTTAGCAATCCAGCCATTTTTCCATTGGTTTTTTTCTTCCTTCGTTCCATCCTTTTATTGCTTTCCTTCTATCCATCATCCTTTTATTTTTCCTAACTTTCTCCCATCCATCCATCCATCCATCCATCCATCCATCTGTCCATCCATTAGATTTTTCCACATCCATTTATTGAGTTTCTTACCATCCTCTCATCCATCCATCCATCCATCCATTTTTCATTTGTTTTTCTTACCATCCATCCATCCATTTCGCTTTCATTCTCCATTTATTTCAATTCATTTATCTTTTTTATGATTCAAACCATTTTTTCTTTTTTGTTTTCATGAATTTCTCATTTTTTATCCATCCATCCATCCATCCATCCATCCATCCATCCATCCATCCATCCATCCATCCATCCATCCATCCATCCATCCATCCATCCATCCATCCATCCATCCATCCATCCATCCATCCATCCATCCATCCATCCATCCATCCATCCATCCATCCATCCATCCATCCATCCATCCATCCATCCATCCATCCATCCATCCATCCATCCATCCATCCATCCATCCATCGTTAATGTAGCTATTTTTCCCCTTTCAGTCTGAGTGAGATTGGAAAGCTCGTACTGTATGTAGTGTGGAGGTTTTCTCTGGCGTCAGGTCATCTTCAGTTCATCCCGTCTCATCCTGACACATTTCTGAAGTGAGGATGGGGTCTCCATGTGTTCAGGTGATTGAAGGACCCCACTGCAGAGCAACTCAATCATGTGTAATTCCTGCATGAGCAATACACAGCAGGAGTCTGTTATCTTCTAGTAAAAAAACCGGATCCTTCATCAGGAGTAATGGCACGCTTCCACGTGCAGAATGAGTGAGTGAGTTATTACTCCTCCCTTCAGATCTCTCAGCAGGACACCGTATCTGTCCGTCACTCATTTCAGACGTGAACGGCTGCTGGTTTGGGCTCATTTGAAGCCAGCGTTTACTGGCACTTTCATTCAGATTTGGCTTCGTGTAGACGAAACATTTCTGGCTCTGAATTACTGAGGCGTTTTCAGCCAGCACTTCCATTCATGAATTTCATCTGTCCATCACCCAAATCACTCGTGTAATCCTCAATTACTCTTTAAATATTAATATAAGAAGAACTGACCTGTCGTTTGTCCTTCACGTCATTGTATCTTCTCTGCTTTTAGGTATCAGTATAAGCTGTCAGTGCTCCTTTGCTGTAAAACATATCATATTTGCAATAGGAGTCTGAAATGCACCATGTTTTTAGGAATATAAATTGAGAATAGTTCTCACTCAATATTAACAGTCTTTCCTCATCGTCATTTTTGATTATGAAGTTAATAGTTAGGGGAGTACCTGATATTAGTTATCTGGACTTCACGACGTTGACATTGTGTTGTGTGTGTGTGTATGTGATGCCAGTGTTGTCTGTCATTATGAGTCCTGTTCAAACACAAAGGCTCAGATTGGATGTTCAGTAAACATAAATATTAGCTTTTGAACCGCATTAGCAGAACCACGAGGCGCTAATCTCTCTCTCCAGGCTAACTGTGTTTGCTGTGTCTTTACCCAGCCAGCTGACAAACGTGTTGAAGAGCATGAATATTTCACTGAAGACCTCAGTTGTACCTCTTCAGTCTCAGCCTCTCCAGTGTTTTCTTCATAAGGTGAGACGGAGAGAGAGAGAGAGAGAGGGGGGAGTTTGTCTGGAACATGCGCTGTGTTGTGTTTCTGCTGAGTTATGTAGGCCAGACCTAATTAACGCTGCAGGAAAGACTTGCAAATGAAAATCAAGGCGAACGTGGAATGGCCCCGGTCACACTTTCAAAGTGCAAAGGCTTCGCGTGCGACTGGTTGCTATTCGCGGTGTTTGCTCATGTGGAATCTGCTGGAAATCTCCTTCCTGCTTTCAGATGGCTGCAAATTAACGAAGATGAATGAAGTGGCTTTTAAACTAATAGGACTCCTACGCACTGTCGTATTTAATTATTCTTTTTTTCTCCCTCAAGTCCACTCATAATGTTAGTCAAGGTTTCTTCCATCAAACACGTAATTTTCATTTCTTCTTTTCTTTCTGACCCTTTTTATTGAACTGTTTTTGGAAAAGGCTATTTTTGCTAGATAAGATAGAGAGGGAAAATGGATAATGCTTGAGGTCATTTGAGGTGTTTCGCTGTAATAGCAATAAAAATCATTAGAAGAAAAATGCCGCATACTTTAAATTGCACTTTACAAATGTTCTTTATAATTTGGTTTTATATTATAGTTTATATATTTCTTATAATCATATTTGTTTTTAAACATCACAATGTGGTATTAAGAAATTGCTGATTAATGGTCTTAAATATGAATTGTAATGTTATACATATACATTCAAATAGAAAATAGTTATTTAAATTTGTAGTAATATTTTACAATATTATTTTTCACTGTACTTTACTGTAGAAGGTCAAAAATGTCCTCCGCAATAATAATAATAATAAAAAACTATGACTTTGCATATTGCTTATTTTCAAGTTTTATAGTAAAAGAGTCGTTACACTATAAGTTATGCATGAGTTATTAATGTTCTCTGTAATGTTACATAAATGACATTTCAATAGCTTCTTCAGCAGGTAATGTGACATTTTCTAATACACTGCACAGATTTGATTCCCACTCCATGTTCGAGGTGTTTCAGTGCCTTTTTGTTGTGTTTTGAATCTTAAATGAGTTTTTCCCCTCTGTTTCATTTCTTTAGCAATTGGTTTCTGGTTAATTGCATGTTAAATTGGTCTCAATTCCCATATGTGGGGAAGTGAAAGTATCATTAGATTCCTTCAGTGTGTCTCTCACTGCTTTAAATATTGATATCAAACGCTCACTGTTCACCACATTACTTTGTCAGAAATGCTTTTAATGGAATTGCTGCGCAGTCTTCATGTTGTTCGGTCTCTCGGGTGAAATTCCTGGTGGAGTGGCTTTGAAGGGTTTGTGGCCCTTTAACAGCAGCTCTTAGCTCCTGTGAGTGTTTGATTGACAGGTGCTCGAGGTGTTCTGCTGTCACTGATCAGCTGTCTGTCTGTCTGTCTGTCTGTCTGTGTTTGCAGGGCAGTTTTGTGGCGTGTATGACCGGCACTCTGCGGCAGATGGACGACTATCACTACACCCACCTCATCAGCACCTTTGGGAAGATGCGCACAGACGTGGTGGTAAGTTTCCCGCTCAATGCCAAGACACTTTACTCCCACATCTGTGAACCTGTATTATAGCGGGACAAAAAGACATGTATGGGTCAAAGATGAGACGTCCAATTTTGTGTCTACGTCAAATTAGTGTTTTTATATACACGGAAGCAAATCTTTCATGCAAGTAAAGGGTCTACTTTAATGTTTCAAATAACTTTAATAAAAGTACAATGTCAAAATATGGGCGAATTAATGTTGCTTCGTCATTCAGCGTAACTTATTTGGGTAAAAATGAAAGGACATACTTGTTCTGATCTGCACTTATCAAAATATTAATATTAATGAAATTAATGAAAAAGTGAGCTTATTAAATTTGATTATTTAAAATGACTAAAAAACGTCTTGCAGACATATGGGTAAAATGTATACAAAGATTATGTAGACAAAGATTTACATACATATTTATAATCATAAAATCTATTACAATTGTATAAATGTATTAAATGTTGGTTACATCAACCTGCATGTTGTTGTCATGTCTGGTTCATCCCAAACATTGTGACTCTCCTTTAGGATTTCCTCATGGAGACGTTTATCATGTTTAAGGATCTCATTGGGAAGAACGTGTATCCTGCCGACTGGGTCATAATGAACATGATGCAGAACAAGTAAGTAGACATGCTCAGTGCTGTTTGTTACTACTGTTCACTATAATGCAATGTTTCTATAGGTCAATCACCAGAGCAGAAACCAGTCTGTGGAAGTACTGATGCTTCTTAATGTTAACTTGTTTGGTTAGGGCAACGTTTTGCCAGCACTGTTTTCTGGAAGTCAAATGAGTTGCCGAGAAGGGTTCATGTTGACTTCTAATGAACTGATTGAAATGCTGTTCGTTCATTTAGCAAGTTTATTTCCACGCTGTGCTTTGAGTCAGCCTTCTGTGAAGTTTTTCTGTTTTTGGTTTTGCGCTGGAGCAGCATCAGAAATGTGCAGTCGTGTAGAGCGAGCATCGATTACATTAACTCTCTCTCTCCCTTTAACACATGCTGCTGTTGCTTAGAAACAGGAGTCAGAAATGGCCAATAATGTTTGCAAAAACATTTTTTCTTCCATCAGTGCAACATCAGTTTGTTGCATGTGTTGGGCATTTAGCGTTTCTGTGTGCACCTGCGTGTATCAGAAGTGTGGCGGCTGCTGAAATGAAAGCCATGAATTATGAATCCGGAGAGGTGTGTGTGTGTGTGTGTGTGTGTGTCTCTTGTTGTGTTTTGTTTTATTCATGCCTCTTTTCTCAACTCCTCTGCCAAACCACGTCCAGCGTGACTGTGAAGATGAAGGTTTAGCACGCTTTCACAGCCAGCAGGAAGTCAGACCTGAGTTTCCTGTCGCAGATTTGGAGAGTTTTCTGAGAGTCCCTGATCTGAGCCAACTGTTTTCTAGTTTCACAGCGTTATTGTCATTTTAATGTTGAGATAGGTCAGTGCTGGGAAGTAACTGATTACAAAAGTGAAGTACTTTTAAAATACTTGTAATCAGACTACAAGTATTAGACTACAGTTACTTTTGTATTGCACATGATTAGTCTTTGGAAGGCTTGTGTCTCTTAAATTCACGTTATTTCTTATTTGCATGTAAAGCATGTATGCAAAACCTTTTTTTTAAGCTAACAAGTTAAAAACACATTTGCAAGTTCATGATTCTCTGACATTGGTTAATGATCATATAACATGCAGTTAAACAAAATATTGAAGATTTTTTTAGTATGTGTTTTATTTTGATTGTTGTTATTTTAAAATGTTTTTAATTTGACATTTTTATGATTTCATTCATTATCAGCATTTCATTAATCTAACAAACCCCCTGACATATCAAATGTTTAAACTGAAAAAAAAAATGTATAATTTTAAGGAAAAAATAAGTTGATTTGAAGTTTCATGGCATCAACGCATCTCAAGAAAGTTGGGACAAGGCCATGTTTGCCACTCTGTTGCATCCCATCTTCCTTTTATAACAGTCTGCAAACGTCTGGGGACTGAGCACTGTAGAGGATGATAACTTCAAACTCTTTGCGATTTTTCTCTGAGAATATCCTTTCTTATTTTGCTCCACTATTTTTCACCACAGCTTTGGGGGAGTTGGTGATCCTCTGCACATCTTGACTTCTGAGAGACACTCTGAGAGGCTCTTTTTATACCCAATCATGTTGCGAATTGACCTAATAAGTTGCAAAATGAAATCCAAAATGAGCCAATATGTGGCATTTCAAAATGTCTCACTTTCAACATTTGATATGTTATCTATGTACTATTGTGAATAAAATATAAGTTTATGAGATTTGTAAATTATTATATTGCTTTTTTACTCACAATTTGTACAGTGTCCAAACTTTTGGAATTGGGTTTGCATATATATGTATAGAACAACCGTGTGTCTTGAGGACACAGCAGTGCATCACTCTCGTGCAGGTGTGAGCAGCACTCTCAGAAAGCCTGATGATCTGCTGTCGTAAATAAAGCAGGGCTGCAGCTCTTCAGAGGAGCGAATGTGAGGAGACGTTCTGGTGCTCAAAGAAATGAGATCTTCTCTAAAGTTCAGAGTTATTTTCCATCTGTCTGTGCCGGTATTGTAGACTTGTGGCAGGATTAAATGTTCGGATTCTTGTGCTCTGGAGCAACACTGCTGAGATTGTGTGTTGGGGTCTGATTGACGCAGAGGTCGTGGGTCAGACTTTCATATTGGAATTCAGACATAGTCTCTCAGCAGCCATCTGTGTGCCAGAGCACTGATGGAAGACCCTTCACCAGCAGGTGCACGAGAGCCCAGGAACACACTGTGCAGTCTGCCTCTCTGTAACACGCTCAGTGGGTGTCTCTCCCTCTCTGTAACATGCTCAGTGGGCGTCTCCCCTCTCTGTAACATGCTCAGTGGGCGTCTCGTCTCCCCTCTCTGTAACACGCTCAGCGGGAGACTGTAACACGCTCAGCGGGCGTCTCCCTCTCTGTAACACGCTCAGCGGGTGTCTCCCCTCTCTGTAACATGCTCAGCGGGCGTCTCCCTCTCTGTAACACGCTCAGCGGGCGTCTCCCCTCTCTGTAACACGCTCAGCGGGCGTCCCCCTCTCTGTAACACGCTCAGCGGGCGTCCCCCTCTCTGTAACGTCTCCCCTCTCTGTAACACGCTCAGCGGGCATCCCCCTCTCTGTAACGCGCTCAGCGGGCGCCTCCCTCTCTGTAACACGCTCAGCGGGCGTCTCCCTCTCTGTAACACGCTCAGCGGGCGTCCCCCTCTCTGTAACACGCTCAGCGGGCGTCCCCCTCTCTGTAACGTCTCCCCTCTCTGTAACACGCTCAGCGGGCATCCCCCTCTCTGTAACGCGCTCAGCGGGCGCCCCCCTCTCTGTAACGTCTCCCCTCTCTGTAACACGCTCAGCGGGCGTCCCCCTCTCTGTAACGTCTCCCCTCTCTGTAACACGCTCAACGGGCATCCCCCTCTCTGTAACGCGCTCAGCGGGCGTCTCCCCTCTCTGTAACGCGCTCAGCGGGCGCCCCCCTCTCTGTAACGCGCTCAGCGGGCGTCCCCCTCTCTGTAACACGCTCAGCGGGCGTCCCCCTCTCTGTAACACGCTCAGCGGGCGCCCCCCTCTCTGTAACGCGCTCAGCGGGCGTCCCCCTCTCTGTAACACGCTCAGCGGGCGTCTCCCCTCTCTGTAACACGCTCAGCGGGCGTCTCCCCTCTCTGTAACGCGCTCAGCGGGCGTCTCCCCTCTCTGTAACGCGCTCAGCGGGCGTCTCCCCTCTCTGTAACACGCTCAGCGGGCGTCTCCCCTCTCTGTAACGCGCTCTGCGGGCGTCTCCCTCTCTGTAACGCGCTCAGCGGGCGTCCCCCTCTCTGTAACACGCTCAGCGGGCGTCTCCCCTCTCTGTAACACGCTCAGCTTGCGTCTCCCTCTCTGTAACACGCTCAGCGGGCGTCTCCCTCTCTGTAACACGCTCAGCTTGCGTCTCCCTCTCTGTAACACGCTCAGCGGGCGTCCCCCTCTCTGTAACGCGCTCAGCGGGCGTCCCCCTCTCTGTAACGCGCTCAGCGGGCGTCTCCCCTCTCTGTAACACGCTCAGCTTGCGTCTCCCTCTCTGTAACACGCTCAGCGGGCGTCTCCCCTCTCTGTAACATGCTCAGCGGGCGTCTCCCCTCTCTGTAACACGCTCAGCGGGCGTCTCCCCTCTCTGTAACACGCTCAGCGGGCGTCTCCCTCTCTGTAACACGCTCAGCGGGCATCCCCCTCTCTGTAACACGCTCAGCTTGCGTCTCCCTCTCTGTAACACGCTTAACGGGCATCCCCCTCTCTGTAACACGCTCAGCGGGCGTCTCCCCTCTCTGTAACATGCTCACTCTCTGTTTGAGCTGTCATCTTTGATGTCTTTGATCATCTGTGTTTCATAAAAGTGTCCCATAGTCTGAAATGTACACGTTTTTAACCTGAAAACCATCTTTCCAACACATCTCTCGTTGGGAATGAACCGCACCTGCTGATATTGTTGTCTTTGCACCCAGTTAATTATAGTAATTATGCAAATCAGGTAATGCCACAGTCACACCCACAAAATTCACTTGATATTCATAGGAATCTGGCAAGACATTTGTATAGTTATATTTTTATATATAACTGACCACATTTCTATGACTATCATGTGAATTTTATAATGTAATGTGAATTATATATTAAAATATCAAACTTTGTACTACCTTTCAAATGTTTGAAGTCAATGAGATCATATTTCCTATTTCTTATGTATTTTATTAATGTGATGGCAAAGCTAAATTTTCAGCAACCAATTTAATGCACATTAATGCATCCTTGCTGTATAAAAGAATAAAAATGTAATGATACACACACACACACACACACACACACATAACAGAGATGATAAAAAGTAAATGTAAATAATGCTGAATAAAATTAAAAATAATAAGAAAGAATTAAATAAAATAATTTTAATATAAAATAAATAGTTTTTAATGTAATGTTAAATAAATGCATTCTGCTTAATTGCATGCATTTTGCTGTGTGTAAAAGACCGTTTGGAGCAGTAAAGTGCTGGAGTGGTGTGATTGTTTTGTAAATTCGCTCGGTTTTCCCTCGTGGTGAGAAAGAAACATTGTAGCTCAGGATAGTTTTTATTTTATTTATTTTTTTAAACGTGCTAGATTAAATCTGGTCCTCTAGAGAGCTGGAGGGGCTTTCGTTGTAAACTGCAGTTTTTATGAGTTTGGTTTCGGTGTAAAAGTTAGCAATGCATTATTAAGAGCACGTCTCTGCCCTGCATAAAGTCTCATAAAGTTTGTGATTTCTGCCTCAAGAGATTGGCTTTTGTGATGTCAGCGTTTCATCTGCTTCTAAAACGGTTGGGCTGCTTCTCCTCGTGCTGCCCGAGGACATCATGTCTCTCTGATAGGAGCTGATTCTTGCTCTTGTTTCTCAGTCTCTCGGTGTAGTCTGGTGAGCGTGACCTTTCTCAGGCTGAGAGCTGCTCTCTGTTCAGCCAGTGTGACTCAATTTGCACATGACATTTGTTGTTCACTTGTGCTTGCTGTTGTTGCAGGCCTCTTGTGAGTCAGAATTAACTATTTAAAAAAAGCACAAAAGAAACAGGGTGCAAAAGGTCTCTTAAGATGCTCCATTCTGTGCATGATCTCAGGGTTGACCTGTTTGAATGAGTGAATCACGTGATCTGAAGTGTTTTGAATGAGATGTTCCTCATGCCCCTTTTGTAAAATCAATAAAGAGTTGTGTTTCTCAGATACATTGTAAGTTTAAGTAGATCACTGAACTATTGCCACCAGTGGTTTCTGCGCAGCCCTGATTTTTGTCAGAATGGAATTTATTTATTTATTTTTTTCTTACAATTTGAGTAATTTTTAGAATTATTTATTTTATTGTATTTTTTAAAGTGTGTATTTTTTATTTCAAGTAATTATATATATATATATATATATAAAAGGGATGTCAAACTTTGATTATTGTCATGATCGATCGCCGTTTAAATTAACAATCGATTAATCGTTAAACACACTGGTGCTCACATTAATTTGATCCTGCTGCTGGATTCTGTTCTAGAAAATGTCAGATTTAGAATTTTTGCATTCCAGTAGGCATATTTGATTTTAAAAATCCGGCATACAGTGCATTAGATCGTTACAGTGCATACGAGGACGAGCGAGCGCGGCTTTGACTAAATTTGTTTGGAGGTTATTGCTCATGTCTCATTCGGCACAAATCCATAGTTTCCATATTCACAATGTATTTGAATGTTAAACTATTATTTATAATGTAAACTACGCTTCTACTTACCATGCATTTACATATAGACGGAAAAGATGATCCTCTTCATATGAGCAAAAACGAGCACCACCACACTTCTGTTTTAAATCCGTTATCTTAATTAAGTCGGATATATTTCGCATATTAGAAAAAAGAAACAATTATGAAAACAAATTGTTATTTTTATGTTGGGCCTATTACTTATATAGGCTATACATTTTCCTTGAAGCATCCCATTTTGTCCCAGGGCTTGAGAACCTGTGCCATAGTTAGGTCCATGCAGAAACTTGAACGATAGCGTCAGCGTTTAGTGACATCACTGAATGCTCTGTGTCAGTTATAGCTCCCATTAATTGCTGTTTTGAATCCAGTGATTATTGACACATTATAAGCTCTGATTATGACGAGTGTGGTATAAAACCTCTGTTTATTAGAGGAATAAGTTAACTGGACAATGTTAGATCGTGACCATGCCACTGGATGCCGTTCGAGTCTATAGCCTTCATTTATGTGTCTTTGTTCTGGTTTGCCGGTTGGTCATGAATTTCCACAAATTCATTAACATTTAGGCATTATTTCTGTCCCTAATTCTTCACAGTGTAACCCTCTAATTTCGCAGGTTCATTTTATTATCTTTCACTTTTAATCACTGTTTTGGCATCTCTTACTGTGGTAAACATAGGAAGGGAAATGAAAGATTTGTGTCCCGCAGCCCTGCAGAGCGCAGTTATCTGATGAAATGACTTAGTTACTACATTTCTATTGCTTTTCATGTTGAAGAACTTTTTTTTTGTTTCTATTTTCATGTATTTTAACGTTTAAATCACATTAAAAGCTTAATTAGTACATTATGATTGAATGATGTTGCATTTATATAAGGTCACAGTCACTCACAGCCAACTATAATAACTATTACTATTATAACCCTGGCGTTAATATCTTGTGTTTTATACTTTTCACACTTTTTGTGTGTACTACTTAATTAAAAAAATTATTTAATTTTATTTTGACCATTGCTACTGCCATTTCATTTTATTGTTTTATTTATGTATTTCCTTTATTTTTTTATTTTTATTGGTCTTTTTAGTCTAGACCAACTCTGAATCACAAATGAAACTGTCTCCCATAAGAAAAGGATTGGCAAGCTTTAGTTATTTTCATTTTTGTATTAAATTAGTTCTATTTCTGTACTTTTATTAAGAATACACACACACACACACACACACACACCTGTTATTATATTTATATATGTAAAGGTTTTTTTTTTTTTCTACTAGTTTCCAGGGAGAATCATGAAGAGCGCACAGAGCTGTGCTGAAATGTGAAGTATATATTGATGAGCTGAAAACAGAAGAGGAGTGATTCTCTGACCCCATGACCCTGATCATCGGTTTCTCTCAGTCTCATTAATATTTCGGGCACATCATTAGGACTGGCCTGACGTCAGTGTCATTGTTTTGCTCTCTCTCTCTGTCCCTGAATGCTCCTCTTCACACCTAGCAGCTCATTTTAATGCAGGTGACAGGAGTTTTGAACTTGGGAGATATGGTTTCATATAAGAAAGAAATAACACATCAGAATCAGACAAACACACAGCTGATGTGTGAAATCGGTCCTATGTAGCTTGAAGCATCTGCATTCACACACACACACACAGTTTCCAGCACTCTTTCTCTCTCTCCCTCATGCTTGAGTAAGTGTTGCTGGTGTTTTGTTGTGCTGTTTATCTTCCGTATGGTAGAGTGCTGACGTTATTCACTTGTAGTGACTGAAAGGCTCTGAGGTGTAATGTCTTAGATGCCAATCTTATTATGAGCCGGAGAGCGCTGGCAGTGTGAAGATGCTCTCCATCAGCTGGGCCAAACCGGCTCGCACCTTAGACATCCCCAGCTGTGGATCAAATGAAGCCTTCAGGCCTCTCAGATTCACGAGTGTCAGAACACCGGCCCTTTAATCTCAGCGAGTCGTGTTTGTTTTCAAAGCTCTGATGGTTATCTGCCGTAATCTCAGTGTTGCTCCTCTGCGTGATTGTTCATCTTTCCCTCCATCAGCTCTCTAGCTTTGAGCCTTATTATTCTCAAATAAACTCTTCCAAATAAGAATCAGAATTGAATTTAGTGAGTAAAGCTGTAAATCTCATACTGACCAGCCATTTGTTGCGTCGGTGGCCTGTGTTTGCCCTAGACACCAAAACTAGCTAGCACAGTGTTGCTACGTATGTTGTTGGGTTGTTGTTGAGAGTGTTTCTATGCAGATGCTAAGGTTTGTAGAGTGTTTTTAGAGTCAAATGTGTAACAGAGCAAACATGCTAGCATTGTACAGTAAGGGGTGAATTCACTAAATTAATTATTATTTACAGCTTTAGATGCCTAGAAATCCATGGAATGGTTGTATCAAAATGCATTTATGGAACTGATCAATCACAGAATTTATACAGCTGTGATTATTATGCTGGGGATAATGATGAGCATGTTAATATCAGTCAGCCTGTAATCCTATAATACACTCGTGAATTGAAAAAGCTGCTAATCCATTCATGTTTCATGATTTTATTTGCCTTTATTCACTCTTTTTTTCATTCTGGGAAAACGGTTTCAAATGGCTGCAGCCAATCACAAAATGACGTGCTTGAGTACTTTCATCACTTTCCTAACCAGAAGAGAACACCATCATTTGTTGCTCGTTTGCATGAGTAACAAATCTCATATTCATTAAAGAACAATGTGAAATTGATTTTAAAATCTTTCTCTCTCATTTAACTATTTAAAATAAAAGTTTTCTGTGTGATTATATTTTAATATTTTGAGTTGGTGCTCAAAAACACATGATTATTAACGGAAGACTGTACACTATGTGTCTTACTGTGTTTTTTCACAGTCTCATGTGTTTGGTTTACTGGACTCTGTGGTGGACGCAGTATTAGCTGTGACTCCTGGGTAAATTAAAAGGTTCGGCAGATTTAATTATGAGCTGTTCTTCAATTTTCAGGATTATTACATGGCTGCTTTATGTCTTGAGGAAGGTGGGATGTGTGATGGAGTCTCAGCTCTCGTTCCTCTGAGCCCAATTACCCATAATCCAGAGCTTCTCCTCCAGAGACGTTGTGTAAGGTCTCAGTCAGAGAGCTAGAAGAACAAACTGAAGTATAGCACAGTATATCAGACACATGCAGACATGTCTGTGGTTTTTTATGAAAATGTGATTGCACTTGCCAAACTAGCCATCACAATGCTGAGGTTTTACTAAGGCCTTGCTATGTGGATGCTAAGGTGTTTTGAGTGTTATTTAGAGTAGGGATGCATCCGCCATTGGTTCTATCCTGTATAATTATATCCTGTCAATCTAAATGGAGTGGAAAAACATGTCAGACAGCATGTATCAGAGTGGATTTTTTTTTCTTGGGTTGAATTAAGGGCTCTCCGTGTTTAAGCAATAATAACACATTAATGCAGTGCTGTTAATGTGGTTCTATTCTGGATTCTATGAATCACCCGTAGTTCAAACCAGGGTTGCCAGATCCACAGTTTTCCCTCCAGAATGCATTATTTGTAGCACATTTCTCATTCTCATAAGAAACAAAGACTCAGCTTTCAAATCATGTAGATTTCATCACAAAATTAAAACATTAAATCCATTTTGGCACCGATCACTCTAGACGCTCCAGGTCAGGTGGCAGCATGAAGCACTAGTCTCTTCCACTTTAATGAATAAGTTATCCACCTTATTCTTCAACACGGAAGTAGAGGGCTCGCTGTATAGTTTATAGCATTAGTTGGGAGAGATTTTTTTTTTTCTTAAGGAAACTACATCATCGGAATGGCTGATATCAGTCAGAATAATCTGCTATTGGTATCGGCTGGGAAATTCAGTATCAGTGCATCTTTAATTTAGAGTTTTGCTAGGGTGTTTTGAGTGTTATTTAAAGTGTTGCTAGGATGTAAGTTTTTTATTTCTCAACATGTTGCTATGCTGTTGTTGCTAAGCAATAGCAAGCTAGCTTAGAAAGCATGGGATCCCATCCTCCCTGCAAATCACTCTCCCAAGCCACACCTCCTCCAAAACACATGATCACCGAGCATAATCACCGAGCAGAGGCTAACCATTGAGAGATGCCGTTGGTGGAGGATTGAACGCAATGCTGTCAGAATTAGCTCATGTCTCATTCACCGGTGAGAAAACATTACCATATAAAGGGGCTGTTATTTAGTTTTACTCACTCTTCTCTCACATTTTGCCCTTCGGTTCTGCTGTATTTACTCAGAGACAGACAGTGATGCTATCAAAGTTCACGTTTGTACCATTTTTGTGAGTCCTGGACCTCTGTCTGGGCTTGGTGACCTCTGAAATGCACATGCCCACTCTGTCGTTCAGGTAAAGGTCGAGTTATTTCCATCCCATGCCATGTCATCTTTGCTGAGAATTCATTTAGAGAGCATTTCAACTAAGTCACTAAAGGTTAAAGATAGATGGAAATACACTCTGTGCTGTGTCATTCTCAGCGGTCAGTTGAATTATCGCAGGACTTTTGATATGAAGAGCTGGCACTGATCTCAGATGAGTGTGTGTTTGTTCTTTCTTATTTAATGCTCTTCTGAAGTAGTGCAGATACCGGGTTCATTATTTTCATATACCACATCATTAGACATCATCTGACTTTCTATGCTGAGTTTTGCAGTCTTCTCTGAGTTTACTTTTCTTCTATTTAGATTTATTTCAAAGTTGGATTTCCTTTATTTTTCAGTTTAAAGAAATAGACCCTTTTATAATGGAAACTCAGTCGTTATATACTGACTTTTAAAGTTAAGTTTGAATCATTTTCAGAAAATAGGACTTTAATTTTTGTCAGATTGATACTGTGAAAATGTAAAAATACAATTTTGTTATCATTAATGCATGTAAAATATTATTTATAAAAACCTTTATTTTGAATTGCATTACATTCTTACAATTGTGTTGTGCTCTCTATGGTACTGTAGTATTAGATCCTTTAAATTAAATAATCCATTAAATCATTTTCCCAGTTTTTTTTTTCTTCCTCAAAACCCTTAGTAGACTAGTCAGTCTTATCAAGCCTTGTATGATTAGGTTTAGGTTGAGCAGCCTGACTATCTTTAGGAGTAGTGTTAACTGGATTGCTAACAGTATGTCTGAACGGTAGCATGGGACATTTCTAGTGGATTCTAGCAGTCAGGTGGTGAATTTCCTTTATGCTTTATCTGCAAAGGTAATTATTAATCAGATCACAAATGCTAAATTGCAGTGATATGAAGATGAATCAGTCCGGCGGTGGAGGGTTTGACCTTGCTTTATCTTTAAGCACAAAAATGAGCTGGAGTCTATTCATGCTAGCATGCTAATGGATGCTGATCGCTATCGCTGCCGCTTTCTGAACTCAATTAGCAGCATGATTGTCTGATAAACTCTCATTAGCATTAAAGCTAGATGAGCGTGCAGATCATCCAGCATCCAGAGAGCAGCTACGGGCTAAATAAAGACTGAGAAATGCATAAATTTAGTCGTTAATCAGAAAGAACAGGCTTATTCGTTTGAGGGTGACGAATTCATCATGATTGACTTTGCATAATGTGGCGTGATGAGGTTTCCAAAAGCTTAAATTTAGCGAAAGTTGGGAACATTTTCTTAGCGCTATTTAGGCGGCTTGTATTATTTATATTTTTTCCCTTGCTCAAATCTGAATGACTTTTGTGTGCTGTTTTCAATTCAGGACTGAGAATGAGAGAAGAGTAGTGCCCTATGTAGTGCAGAAGGTGCTGTGGATCAGTGTGGATGTGTGCGGCTCTCTAATGGGTTTACTGGATTCACTTTAGGAAGGGTTTTATCCCGTGTGCCGTTCTGACCCATCTATCCCACACACCCACTCCACCGCTGACACCACACACTCATCTAACACTAATTAAGAACCATTTAGCAAGTGTGTAAGTGATTATTTTTTTTTTAGGCTTAAGAGACCTGGCTGGGAACCAGCAGTGTAGGACCTGTGATTCTGTATTAAACTTCTTCGGCTTCACTCATGTTTATGTAAAGTTTTGTCTTAAACGTTTTTTTTATTTTTTATTATTATTATTACTTTATTATTATTTATGAGGTGGGGGGTCTCAGAAATGTATTTGTCAGCACTGAATCCATGAAATCTCTCAGAAGAGGATTGCCTAAAACTTGTTTTACGTAATATAACATTCCCTGAATAATATTAAAAGTCCAGTTTTAAACTAAGGGTATTGTATTTCATTTATTTTACATTTTATGCATGTATTTATTCATCCATCCATCCATCCAGAATTCATGCAAGACTGGAAAAGTGTGTAAAAAAAAAAAAAACTTTTGTTTATTTCTTTTATGCTACAGCAATGTGATGAAAACATAAATAGGTGACATAGTTAACATTAATAATCAAAACTTTTTACTTGTAGTTAGTCTGAGGTTTTTTAGGGCTTTTATGATTCCTAGCAGCATGAAGTATTAATATAGCCTGTCTGTTTATTGGCATCTTACTGTATCTTTGAATCCAGCTCAACCAATCACAGTTCGTCTTGTCTGTGGTAGTTACGTGGGAATCAGTAGATGCATTTACACAGAGCATTGTGTTCCGATTACAATTGGTTTAAAAGTCCAGTCTGAATGAAAATGCAATGACATAGAAATGGCACAATGACGCATGACACATGGAAGTAGCCAATATTGTTTTCATTGAATTTAATGAATGACCTTTCGTCTAAAATTCTTTTCCCACTCATCTTCTGTGGAGTGGTGCATGATAAACTTGTGGCACAAGGGCTTGCTTTGAGCTCTCATCTGCAGACGTCTTGTTTTAGGTGAGAATGCATTTTTGTACTGCAAGCATCATTGCACAAAACTTTGTAGATAAATATTAAGTCTAAAACAAACAAAAGGAGGATGGTTAGTAGGGCTAGGTGATATATATATATATATATATATATATATATATATATATATATATATATATATATAAATTATATAAATATAAATTATATCTCAATTTTGTCATTTTTTTGATATTCAATATATATCTTGATATGTTTGCATTTTCATTTAAATAATAAAAAAAACGTGATTTTTTTTTGCCCATTTAAAAAAAAAACTAAAAAAAAAATCTACACCAAGTGAACACTTACTGCTTTTTATTAAATGAACACATATAGGCCTATGTGTAACTGAAGTAGTGCAAAACAAGTACAGAAAGTGCATTGTCAACTTTTTAGTGCATGCAATTCACAATTTTAACTATGTAACTATGATAAGTTTTTTAGCTGAGAGCACAAGTCTGTCTACTGTCTGCGGTTTTAAGAGAAGCTCTGTGGCATGAAACTGTTCCCACTGACACTAAAAACCCTCTTAGATGGGGAGCTAGTTGCTGAAACACATAGATGTTTCTTATATATAAATATATATAAATGAATACCAAATGCTTTTGCATTCTCTCTGTCTATATTATGAAAACTGGTAAATATAATAGTGGAATTCCCTAATAGTAATTCCAAATGACCGAAGTCTGTTTCTCTATTCAAGCATCAGCGTTCGAGTAAGTGTGAACGCAATCACAAACAATCCAGTCGAGATCTCATAGACCGGCTGAACGACGCTTTCATCAGATCGCTAAACTCCAGCTTGTTAGTGTTTTCAGATCATCATCGGCATCAATCCGATCACTTTATTTAGTGTTCGTATAAACTCAAAGTTCAGATTCATCAGTTGAAATGATTTCAATCCGACTGAAACAAAAAATGTCCATATAAGTGTGTCTATAGGCTGTTCCTGTACTTCCCACAGTGTCTCGTCCTAAGTCTTGCCATGGCCATCTCCAGGGTTTTTGGGGAAGTGAACACTGTGTTTCTTTGTGTATTCTCTGTGGTGTACCTTTTGGAGAACGTCTTTCCTCAGCACCGAACGAATCCTCTAAAGAGCCCAGAGCTGTGTGTGTGTGTGTGTGTGTGTGTGTGTGTGTGACGCATCCAGGTCTTCACTGGATCATGGTGCTGCGTGTTCACTGCTGCTGAAAATTGTCTGGGATGAGGAGAGTGAAAACCAGGAGTTTAAGAAACTGAGAATTTGCTCTCCTGGAGGGATGAGGAGCATCAGGTGAAGCGCTGATGTTAAACGTAAAGAAACTCTCAGTTCTGTCTGTGTTCACGCTTTCTCACTGCATTTAACTGCAATTAGTGCTGTTTGCTAAGGCTGTGATTTTATTGTATTTAATTTTATTTGTTTTTTCTTATTTGATATTTTACATTTTATGTCAGAATTTTTTATCTAAAATATCTATATTTTAGATTTTATTTATATTTATTCACTAAAAAAGTTAATAAACTTAAGCTTTTAACTCATTCAGCTTATTCTTATTTCTTATTTAATGTTTTTTTTATGTAATTTTTTTCAACATCGTTGTTTTATTTTTTGCTATTTTAAGTTATTTTTAGTTTAAGTTATTTAT
Source organism: Carassius auratus (assembly GCF_003368295.1). Classification (NCBI taxonomy): domain Eukaryota; kingdom Metazoa; phylum Chordata; class Actinopteri; order Cypriniformes; family Cyprinidae; genus Carassius; species Carassius auratus. The sequence goes on along the minus strand of NC_039279.1, from coordinate 1,202,697 downwards.
GTAACATTTGTTATTTATTTATAAATGTTTATTCTTTTCTTCATTCATTCATTCATTCCCAGTCAGAAGTTTAGACCTTTTTTTATTGATTCATTCATTCATTAACCGTCACAAGCTTAGAAAAAAAATAAATCTGTAATGTATTGGTTAAAAAGTTTGGATTGCTTGGAATCACTCTTGAACACCTTAGCAACTGTATTGCAACTTTTTTTTTTTTCTTTTTTTTTTATGTCATTTTAATAATTTTTCCCAGGCAAGACTTAAAAAAAAATCAGTATTTGATTGATTAAAAAGCACAGAATCCCTAAAATGACTTGTAATATCTTAGCAGCCACATAGCAACCACTCAAACACAGCATATTGGGTAACTTCACACTCACACTTCCATTTATAATGTGCAAAATCTATTTTAGCAATCATTATTACTCATTATTGCTGCAAATTAGAGTCGGTTCGTGTTGGCGGTCGTCATGTTTTGTCTGGAATATTTTCCCTGCGGATGATTAAGTGCCGATACAGAGCTTCTTCAGTAAGAGAAAGCGTGACTCAGGGACGTTGTAAATGTGATGTAAAACAGAGCAGAAATGTGAACGGTGATGTAGTCTCTCTCTGTAAATGCAGCATCGGCGCAGGCCAAATCTCTGTAACTGACAATCACACTGCTCGCTAAAAGCCCCCCACCGCTCTTAATTATTAATATTCATTTCCTGTTCAGACAGAACTACCTCATCTTCCCGACTCACGCTAGAATCATCGTCTTCATCAGACAGCTCTGTCTAGCAGTGTTTAAAGACACACACCGTTTGCAGGAGACATTAGCAGACAGAGCCGACCCGAGGTTTAGCACAGGAGCTCTTAGACCTGAAACAAGGTGCTCTCTCTCTCTCTCTCTCTCTCGCTCGCTCTCTCTCAGACTCAGAGCAGCTTTATTTTAAATAAAACCTTCGTGAAGTTGTTGCACGACTGCACACTTCTAATAGTGAAAATGGGAAATAATTCAGCTTAGGCCAAGATTGCCAGTTAACAGATCTACATTTCACCTTTCCTTCTTTCTTTCTTTCTTTCTTTCTTTCTTTCTCTTCACTAAATGACTGGAAAATGTGAAAAATAAAATTGGTTAAGAAAAACAATGGAATTCATTCATTTGTGTTCTTGTTTTTATGCATTTATTTGTGCATTCATTTTATTTATTTATTGCAGTCATTATTTATTTATTTATTTATTTATTTATTCATTTCATTTATTTATGTAGTTTTATCCTAGATTCACAAAAGAATGGAAAAGTGTGTGTGTGTGTATGGGGGGGTGGGGGGTTATGTGGCACAAAGTGAAAAAATCATTCATTCATTCATTTATGCAGTTATTTATATATTGATTAATTCATGAATTTAATGATTAATTAATTCAGTCAGTCAGTCATTCATTCATTCATTATTGATTGATTGATTCATTCATTCATTCATTCATCCATCTTTTATCCTTATCCTGAATTTAAAAAAAAAAGACTGGTAAAGTGTGAAAACTGATCTTAGTTTGGTTTTCCTCCGTCTGATCAACTTTGGCTTGCTCAGTGGGTTTGTGTTACATAAATACATTTGGATGGAACTGAATTAATTATATATGAATGTGTACTGCACAAAGCAGCAGTTTTGGAGAGACTCCTTCGACTGTTCACGATCTATTTATTTCTTTTATGGTATATTATGTCTGCCAACTGCAACAGTTCACTGTTACTCAAGTGCGCATTTCTTATTTAATTTTATTTTCATAGTCATGCACCATATTAACTTGTGAAACACTAGGGTTTGATTGTTCAGAAGGAAGTGTAGCCCTTTATAAAGTTAATCTGATCCCTCTGAGCTGGAGATTTCTTCAATTAGAGTTAAATGAACAGGTGACGTTTCAGCTGTGCACAGATTTCCAGTTTGGACTGAGGCTGTGAGAAATCATGTGCATAAATATGCAGCACTGATTAATTTACAGTGAGGGCCATAAACTAGAAGAGAGCTGAGATTTCACTTCATAACGGCCAGACGGAGGCCCGCTGTGGCCAAGCATAATTATTTGTCTTAATGCAAAATAAGTTTCTGTTCTCAATGAGAGAAGTCAGAACATTTATGCAATGTATTATAATATTTTTTTTAGATCATAATGGTGTGAGTCTCATATATTTATGAGTCTTCATATATTTTAGTTCATAATTGTAAAAAAAAAAAAAAAAGCACACACACACACACACACACACACACACACACACACACACATATATATATATATATATATATATATATATATATATATGCTTGGTAGATTATTACTTTTAGACTACTTTTGACCTTACTCAGTATAATATGAATAATATGTAATCATACTTGACTCATAAAAAAGTAACTGCAATCCGATTATGAGCATTTTATAACATACTGTAATCTAATTACAAGTAATAATTTTTTAGAATCTGATTACAGAATGCAGATTGATTTTAATCAGTTACTACCCAGTACTATATGTATGCTATGCATGTGTTTATTTATTTGCATGTCAATATTCATGTTTGAAAGTTCTGTATACAGTTGCAGCATGCGGTATCATGTTCACACGAGCCGATTTTAGCGGCCTGACCTCAGTCTTCTGCTAGAAAGATGTAGTAAATGGATGTTTAGCGTCATTAGATCTGACTTAAACACATCTGTTGCTGAATCTATGGAATCAGAATGTGTGAAATCTGTTGGCGCTTGTAGTGTTTGCCCTGCCGTGCTCAAGCGTGCTGACTGATTGGCTTTAATTGTGACGGGATGTCTTGTGTTTGCTCCAGAGATCAGAGCTCAGCTGATGTTTGTGTTTGGCTCTCACCACTGCGTCTGCATGCATTGATTCCTCATGTCAGGGATACAGGGGTCATTAAAGTGGGATCCGTTTGACCTCGTGGCCTCATATTGAGGAATGGTTGTTTGGTCTTCTGATGAACAGATGTGCGTTGCTGGAATGAGAGCAGTTCATCAGCACGGCCACATTCATCAGTGCTACTCATGTTAGAGACCAACAGAATGTGCTGGTGCTGTTTCTCTTGAATTGTTGATCCAGTTTATTTATAGAGTCCAAATGAATTGATGAAACGGATTGAGTTTGACTGAAATTGATCGGGTGATCCACATTCGAAGGCGTCTGAAAGCCTCTGTATAAAGTCCCATGTGTATTTGATTTTAAAAATAGCCTAAATGTGTTAATAAGAAACTGTCATTTACAGACACCTATGATGGAGGTGTCTCTGAATTTATTTTATTATTTAATTTTAATTTTATTCTATTTGGATTTTATTTTTAATAATATTTTATTATTTTAAATTTGTATTATATTTATTCTATTTTATTTGCAATTTTATTCCATTATTGTATTTATTTTTATATTTGTTTTTTATAATTTGCTTTAATATGTTATTTATTTTTTTTAAGAAAGTTTTTTCCTTTATCAGTTACTCTCATTTACACACATCAATAACAGACGTTTCCATGACCTTATTTGATCTTATTTTATTTTGTAAATTTTACTTTGATTTATTTTATTCTATTTATTATACATTATAATATAATATATTATATATATATATATATATATATATATATATATATACTTTTTTATTTCATTTTTTAATGTATTTTAATTTTTAGTTTTTGTTTGTTAAAATTGCAGTCTTAGCATCTTAGCAATCACTCTATCCTTATAATGATGATGATTATGATGATGATGATGATGATGATTTTTGCCATAATGCAAATGCATAAACTGTGTTTAAATATTGTAATTAGTCTGGTGAGTTAGAGGAGTAGTTCATCCTAATTTGTTCTTTACCGATCTGTATGAGCTTTTCTCCAGGAGTCTCAGATGTGATTTACAATAACACGCAGTAAATCTTTAGTGTTCAGTAGACTAGAATACACATCTCCTGTTGATCTGTAGCAGTCTGTCCTGATCTTACAGATCCTTGCAACAGTTTGTTTGGAAAGAAATTGATACTTTTATTCAGTAAGGATGCCTTGAATTCATCAAAAGTAATTCAGCAGCAAATCAGCATATCAGAATGATTTCTGAAGGATCAGTGGACACTGAAGACTGGAGGAATGATTCTGAAAATTCAGCTGCGCATCACAGGAATAAATTCATTTTTACAATTTATTCAAACAGAAAACGGTTATTTTGAATTGTAATAATATTACACAATATTGCTATTTTTGCTGTATTTTTTACCAAATAAATACAGCCTTCGAGAGCAGTCGAGAGTTTTCCTTCAAAAAAACAAAGAATCTTACCCTGACCTTCTGAATGCTGATGTAGATTGACAAACTGATGCCTGTCAGTTGATGACAGACCGAGTGATGTTTAATGTCACAAAGTACTACACTATTACACTTTTACTTACGGTTGTTTCTGCATATTAAACTGAGATGGAAATTATATAAAACAAAAAATTCAGCTCAGGAAACGATAACTTATTTACCTTCCAGAAGATGACGTTAAGCAGTGATTTGTGTTATAATGTCAGGCAATCTGTCATTCTGACACAATGTTTTTTTGACCGTAGAAAAGAATATTCAATCAATGAAACTGTTGTATGTTTTCTTCCCTGTTCTTCACAGAGTTTTGTAGTGCGTGTTTGGAAGCTCATTTCTGATGTTAAAATGACTTCAGATGTCACTGTACTTCAGTATTCTAGATCAGTTATTATGAAAGGACTTGTGCTCTCGTGCGCATCAAGTTTCCACAACAATAGTACAGAAACATGGGTAATGTTGAGGATGAGTAATTTAATATCACAGTAACGGTTTATGTGATCATCTACAGTTAGCTGTTTTTCATGGAAAAGTAATTAATGTATAAATAACCCTGTGTTTAATGCTTAATTACACTACTAATTTGTTTGTTTTTGGAAGTGATTTTTTTCTCAGCAAGGCTGCATTTATTTATTAAAAACTATAATAAAAACAGTAATAATGTGAAATATTATTACTGTTTTAAATAACTGGTTTCCATTTGAATATATTGTAAAATGTCATTTATTTCTGAGATTAATGCTGTATTTTCAGCACCATTCCTCCAGTCCCGTGATCTTCAGAAATCAGTGTAATATACGTATCTGCTGCTCAAGAAACATTTCTGATTATTAATGTTGAGCACAGTTGTGCCGCTTGCACATGAAACATATTTTTAGGATTCTTTTGAAAGAATATAACGTTCAAAAGAAATATTTCATTTATTTGACATTTATTTGAAATATTTCATCATTTCTGAATGAAAGTATTATTATTATTATTATTATTATTGTTATTTTATAATCTTGCTGACCCCAAAGCGTATGTATTATCCAGTTAATTATCACAATGAAACCTATTTTATTTTATGCTATGCTATGCACACAAACCAACAGATCAGACACATCGCACTCTATATTTTCATATCTCTCTGTTTTAATGTTCAGTCTCACACTTAATAAATAAAAAGCAGTTCTACTCATTGAAAGCAGTGCATGAACCTGCCGTATCAACAATATGATAAAGGTTTCTAAAGCATCATATTGAAGAAGCGACTGCTGCTCATTTTCATGCGTGTCAGATTAAATCTGTCGTCAGTCTGTCTGTCCATCTGTTGATTCAGTAAAGCTCACTTACATTATTAATGTCTCCAGTCTCATTAAGCAGCTATTTTTCAGCAGCTCATTATAAACAGATTGTATCGGTTGGCCCTGATGAGAAACTCTCCGTCTCTCCGTTACAATGATGGAGTCAAATGTCCTCCAGATCGGTGATGTTAGCGCTCGCTCACACTCTTTATCTTCGTCAAGCAGAAATTCATTCAGCTCGAGATTAAAGGATGATTAATAAGACTTCTGATGCGTTTACACAGCCAGAGCCTTTTAAGACGACTTCCAATTCAGTTGCTGATATGCAGTGATGCTAATGAGATGTCAAACATCTGACGGACGCTCACACACGAGGGGTCAGGCGTTAGCATCGCCGCTTGCACTTTCATGTTGGAAATTAATAATTCGATCTGCTTCAGATGGTGACTTTGACACTTGATACTGAAGCACTGGCCGATGTTTCTCAGTTTGATGATGTCGGACATTACACCACCTAGCAGAACAAGTCAAGTCAACATGAAATAAAAATGGATTTTATGTATTTATTTTCAATTTATTTAGATTCTTAATACACGTTCCTGGTGATGCTGATGTTAAAATGTATTTATTTGTTAAATATAGCATTGCATCAAATGAATTAAATTGCTTTTAATCAGAACATCACCTGAGATTAGATATAATATAAATAATCTCCTCAAATTGTATTTTGTTGCAGTATATTGATGTATTTATTTTATTTATTAATTTATTTATTTAATGCATATAGCAATAGAAAAATAAAAACTTGTCGCAATATCGTTGCAGGCAAAGTCTTTTAATATATAAAAATGTTTTTTGTTCTTGTTTTTAGAAGTCACTAGATTGATTGCATTATTTGCATCTTATGCATTTTGAGACTCCTTTTGGGAAATGTTAGGGAAAAATAGCAGAGAGTGAACATGACAGCTACTCACATGACTGTACGTCACATTACAGATGTGAAATGATCTGGACATGCAATGCTTTGAATCTGTTCATCTCGATTTGATTGCAGTTTGTCATTGTGCAGTGATTTGAGTCTCTCTGTTCTGTTCTTCCTCTCCGTTTGCTCTTTTCTTTTCTTCAGCAGTGACACAGTTAGAGAAATGTCTTGTTCTCTCTCATAGTTCATTAGCAGTGGCCTTTATTGAGCTAAGTGAATAGAGCGTCTTTAAAGCTCTCTAATATCCTCCTAATGTGGTCTCAGTGTGTGGAGTTAAAGACCTGTGATTAAGTTTATCATCTCTAGTTTATGTGCTTTAGATCTGTGTCAGGAATGACATTATTCTGTGTTTAACTGGCTGTGTTTATGCTTCATTTACAGGCTGTGGTTGAGAAAAAACATGCTCTTTAGATAATAAATGAAAATGAATGGATAGAGTGTGGATATGATCTCATTGCATTAGTTTTTATTGCATTAATTTAATTTTCTCTGATTTCAGAGTCTTCCTGCGAGCCATCAATCAGTACGCCGCCGTACTCAGCAAGAAGTTTCTTGATCAAACCAACTTTGAGCTGCAGGTGAGACTTCAACAAATCTGTTTGACCTTAATGCTCGGAACAAAGTTTCAAGTTTCAAGTAAAACCAAGTTTATGTATTCATGTTGCATGTGCATTTATATATATATATATATATATATATATATATATATATATATATATATATATATATATATATATATATATATATATAGTGTATATACTGCAGTATTTATTTTTATTTATTTTATAAATGCATGTTATTCATTTTTTTTTTCCTGTTTGTTTGTTTGTTTACTTAATTGTAATGTATTTATTTTAAATGCTTTTTTTTGTGTGCATATTTTCAATTTCCATAATTTAAGATAATAATATTAACTGGCTGTAATGTTTATAATCGGTTTATATTGGGTTTTATATTGTAGTATATTGCAGTATTTATTGATTTAATTTATTATATATGATTCATTTTCTTAATACATGTTCCTGGTCATACGATTGTTGTTTAAAATAAAATTTAATTGATTTAAAATAATTTTTTTTAATATAATTCATATATTTAATATAATTTATTAAACAATCATGATTGTCGTGAAGTGTTTACTTCATCAATGCTTTCAGAATTTTATTGGTTGTCATTTAATTATATAACTTTGTAAATACTGGAATAATACCAGCTAAATTGAGTCTAATTTTGTGTTCAGTGCCAGAAAGAATATCAGTTTCTGTTCATTTAATATCTGTATAATGCATGAAGACTTGAAGTGCTACTGAAAAGCAATGAAATCGGATGTATAGTTTATTTATGAAAAGCATGTTTTTTAATCGTCACTTTCCAGCAGGGATCATTCCATTTCTCAGCCTAATATATTTGAATATTTGGTTGTTGTTGGCGTTTGGTGGTTATTCTTATCCCAGTCCTTGTTTTACCTCCATATGAACCTCTGGTGATGCACACTTTGGCTTTCAAGAGACGATGAATTCATTTGAAATAACTGAGTTCTTCTTGAGCTCTTCTATAGCAGTGTGTGTACAGACTGTTCCTCATACTTTGTTCATACATCGCTCAAATCTCAAGTCTGCATAACCCATCCCTCTTTCTTTGTGTTATAAAAATGAGTGATTCTTCACCCGACTTGATGAGCATTACCAAGTGATCTCTTCTTTTGTTTCTCTCAGCTGTGGAATAACTACTTCCACCTCGCTGTGGCGTTCCTTACCCAGGAGTCTTTGCAGCTGGAGAACTTTTCGAGTGACAAACGGGCCAAGATCTTCCAAAAGTAAGCACTGATATCACATACACCTACCCACAATGCACTGCTGCAAAATACTGTCACATTAAAGGCATCGTTCATTCACCCTCAGGCCATCCAAGACGTAGATGAGTTTGTTTCTTCATCAGATTTAGAGAAATGTAGCACTGCATCACTTGCTGAACAATGACTCCTCTGCAGTGAATGGGTGCCGTCAGAATGAGAGTCCAAACAGCTGATAAACACATCACAGTAACCCACACCACTCCAGTCCATCAGTTAATGTCTTGTGAAGTGAAAAGCTGCGTGTTTGCATGAAACAAATCCAGCATTAAGACGTTTTTGAGAACATTTTCAGCAAATGTTCATGTTTGGGTGAACTGTTCCTTTAAGGAGTGCAGTGAAGAGCCTGTTATCAGCTCCAGGAGCTTCTTGAGCGCTGTCTGTCAGGAGTCTTCTGCCTCTCCAGCAGCTTCTTCTCAGGGACACGTGTACACGTTTCCAAAACCACCCATTTCTCAGGACATGCGCTGCTCTTTCACTTTAATGTTGTGGGTGGATTCACAGGAATTGAATAACCAGCGACAGCACCAAATTATTATTTTTCTCAAGGGGGAAAATATCATTACTTATACAGTATTTTTCAGATAAATGGAAGTCATACAGTATTAGATCGGATGATAACAGCCTGATAGCAGTCGTTTTCATATCCATTCATTGGATATGGATTATTATTATAATTGTTTTTGCTTACTTTCCCATCTTATTTCAGCACAAACTTAAAAAGGGAAATTGAAAGAAGTAAACTTTAAAGAGCGTCTCTTAAAACAGTCTTGTCTCGTAAGAGCATTTTTGAGTTATTTGCTAAGAACATATAGTGTAGTGATGAATTAAAGTGTTTTTTTTTTTTTTTTAACCGCATCAAATTTTAAACAATTCATTAATTATGCCACTAATTTTAATCAACCAAAAAAAATTATAGTATCAACTAGTACTGTATGGTGCATTTTTTTAAAAATTAAAAATAGTTATTAGAAAGTAAACTCTTCAAGGGCATCTCTAGAAAAATGTGAGCCTTATATGTGTGTGTGTGTGTGTGTGTGTATATATATGTGTGTGTGTGTTTTATACATTTATTTGCTCCTTTTTATTATTGTGCATTTATTTATAATTAAGAATCATAGATTTTAAAGCAAGTCATTGCTTAATAATAGCACATAGCATGAACATATTTCAACTACAAATTAACATTGCATTGCAAAAGAAATAAAGTTGACTGAAATATATAGCTTGTGGCACGGAAATGTCAACTCGAAATATTCTAATATTCTACTCTTCTTCAAAGGAAATCTGTTTTGAGGATGAACAGCTGATGTTTTTGGCTGAACTGTTTAATTTTAATACCAAACTTGTGCAGAAAGCGCACAGAGCTCAACACAAGTCAGCTGTAATGGAGTTTAATTTGTTGACTTGCTGACAGCATTTCAACCTGACTGCACTTCATGTCCCTAAAAGTAAAGCAGCACAACGTTGGCATTTTGAGGGCTTTCATCAGGAAAAAGTGCTGATGCCTTGAGGACGGCGTATAACAGTCTGTTGCGCTGTTCTGTCTTTGTTCTTGTGTGCTGTTTGCCCCCCGTCGGGCCTCTTTCAGAGAGCTGCTTTGATTGGTTCAGAGCCAGAGCCGGAGCTTTCATCTCTGCGTTCTCGCTGTGTTCTGCTGGAGGTGTCATGCTGACCTGAGAGAACTGGCTTCACAGAAGAGGAGCACCGGGCCGCTCACTTCAGTCTCTCAGAAAACACTGTTTCCTGGAGAACCTGTGAGCCGTGTCTTTCTGAAGCTCAGCAGCAGATGCTGGAGTGCTGTGGCTTTGCCAAACCATTGTTACACTGTTGCTTAGCTGTTTGGGTCTGCTGTATGGTGTCTGGGTGGTTCTAGGGTGTTGCTAGGGTGAGTGGCTGTTGGGTGTTGCTACACTGTCAATAGGTTCTTCTAAGAGTGCTTGCTTGGTATTTCGGCTGTTCTGAGTGTTTTTATGCAGTTGCTAAGTGGTCTCTAACCTAATTTAAACAAGCCCACCCTTGAGTCCATATAATAATAGTCTGCTCAAATAAATCACTTATATGATGTCTAAGTTTCTGTCTAGTGTTTTATAATGGAAAAAAAAAAACTATGCAGTGGTATGTTTACTGACTAAATAGTTTGTAGAAGCCTTCAATACTGTTGGTAAATATATTTTTGTATATTTGGGGGGTGGGGGGTGTAGACATAGTCTCATAAAAATATTTTCAGGAGTCTCATTTTTCATGATATCTTCTTCAGATTTGAAATAGAAACTCATGAGACATGTGGCTTTCAACCCATTACTTTTCTAGATTGCTCCAGGACTCATTTCATGTAATTTTCATATCAAATAAAAAATTACTTAAGTGTGGTAAAAAAAAAAAAATATTCAAGGCACTTCAGAGTCTATAATTTTTAATATTTTTGAGCATTATCAAATCTGGTTGATAAAAAGTAAAGCCCAAAGGGTCTTCTTTCCAAAGACACCAAAATAATGTTTGTAACACACTGAAGTAGGAAACTGTAACAATTATTAATTTGGTAGAGCACTTTCAGCTGTGAGTCCCATAATGGGGGGTGCTGACGAACAGGTTAAATCCTGTTTAAATCAGGTCCTGGTCAGACTCGAGGTGAAGTCACATGATGTGCTTGCATGAAACTGATTAAACCTCAGTAACGAGGGTCAAACTGAAGGAATGAAGACAGGAGTTGTGGAGGCTTTACTGAGTGTAACTGGGCTCCAACGAGCCTCGTCCTTGTCATCATAAATTGTGACTGGATGAGAGGATATTGACAATTCAATCAATGGTGGCTCAGAATTCAGCCGAGGGCCACAGGCATCCCAAAATGTCAGCGTGTAATGCCAGCGCTAATGAATGTGCGTCAGGTCTGTGGAGGGATCCGTCATCGTGCTGCTTACTTCACACTTTCTTTGAATGAGAGCACCGATTCGGGACGAGCCTGCACTCTCATCCTCTGTCAGTTTCCTAAACTCGTTTGACATTGATTCTGAACAGCTTCTACTCCTCTTTCTGATTCGCTGATCATCCATCCGGTCCTGTTTGAACACTATTATGAAAGTTTGCAAGCTGAGACTATCAGTATCAGGAATCATTTAAATGTTCTGTCAGATATTTTGTGGTTTCATATCTCTCTGACTTTATGAAGTCATCTTTCTAAAGTCTTTTCTAATATCTTCCTATTTCTGTTTCACAGATATCAAGACATGAGGCGACAGATTGGCTTCGAGATCCGAGACATGTGGTACAACCTGGGTAAGCCGATCATTATTAAATCAGACAAAAATAGATGTGAAGTACACAAGGGTATGTCTTTCTGTAAGTTCTTAACACAGTGAGGTTTTATTATTGCACAATTTTCTCAAATGCTTTTATGGTTTAGCAAAATCTGCTTATTTTTGGATCATTTTATTTACAATGTAATACCTAAGTTTTCTGCAGTTTTGCATAGATACTCAACGGGAAAACTACAAATCAATGACAAATACAAAATTAACGTTTTGTCCTATTAAACTATTGTACCGACTTTTGAGTTTTAAGATTTTTTTTATTTTTTGGAAAGTCTCTTCTACTCACCAAGGCTGCATTTATTTGTTCGAAAATACAGAAAAACTGAAAAAAATGTGAAATAATATTACTATTTAAAATAAGTGTTTTCTGTTTGAATATATTTAAAACTATAATTTATTTCTGTGATGTGCAGCTGTATTTTCAGCATCATTACTCCAGTCTTCAGTGTCACATGATCTTCAGAAATCATTATAAAATGCAGATTGACTGCTTCTTTATTATTATTATTATTATTATTATTATTATCGATGTTAAAAACAGTGATAGTTTGATTCAGGATTTTTTGATAGATAATTATAAGAACATAATTCATTTGAAATAGAAATCTTCTGTAATATTGTCTTTACTGTCACTTTTGATCAACTGAATGCATCCTTGCTGAATGAAAGCAGTGATTTATATAAAAATAAATAAATAAATCAAATCAAAACACATAAAATATGTAGTTTTTATGCAACCCTTGTGTGTCCTGAAACAAACAAAAAAAGCCTTCTTTTTGTAAGGCTTATGTCTGGCCCATTTGTACTGCTTACAGCTTTAGCACTGATTTAGATGGGTTATTTTCCAACCGAGACACCTTGCGGTTATTTCGAGTCGTGCAAATGGAAATGCTCTGAAAGTGAAGGTGCTAATTAGTGGCAGGACAGTTGAGGAGGAACCGCTGTGAAAGTATTTTCAGCTCCCACGTTCCCCTCTGAAGGAGTTTTTGCCACCTCACGCTAGACGCGGTTCTCAGCCGCCGTTGGATGTTGATTAGCTGGCAGCGTTTGATAGCGGGTTTAGTCACACACACCAGAGATTCAGAGATGTTTGGCTGCATTCAGCGCTGTGATTGCGCGAAACTCTGAAGATTAGCGGAGCTCAGATGAAAGTCTGTCTTTGGAGAGCTGTAGAAATCGTGCCTCTGAAATAGAAGTTTTACACAGCTCACAAAAATACATAAAAGTTGTTGTTAGACACAAACAGGCAGTGCAAGGAAGTAGCTGAGAGTTGATATTCCCTGTGCTGTTGCAGCTGCCGGCAAAAATATCACAAACAAATCTTATTTGTACTTCACAAAACACACAGAAAAGATCTTAAACAAACTGAAGAATTCAGGCATGCTAACTTGAGCATTGTCTTCTCAACATCCTGCAGGTCCACACAAAATCAAGTTCATCCCGGAGATGGTGGGTCCGATTCTGGAGATGACGCTGGTTCCTGAGATCGAGCTGCGTAAAGCCACCATTCCCATCTTCTTTGACATGATGCAGTGCGAGTTTCACTTCAGACGCTGCTTCCAGACGGTCAGTTCTCACAGACATCACTAGCTGTGTGATTTCTGACATCATTGCATCCTAATTTGCATACTAATAGTACAGTTCACGGGAACGTATGCTGTCATTCAAAAGTTTGGGGTCAGTTAGATTATTATTATTTTTTAATGTTTATTTCTCTTGTGCACACAAAAGATCAATTTCAATCTATTTAAAAGTGTTTTATAATGTAATTTATTCCTGTGATCAAAGATGTTTATTTTCAGCATCATTCCTCCAGTCTTCAGTGTCACATGATCCTTCAGAAATCATTCTAATATTCTGATTTGCTGCTAAAAAACAACAACAACAACAGTTTTGTTTTTATTAATAATGTTGAGCACAGTTGTGCTTCTTAATTTTGTTATTTATTTGTTTTGTTTTATGTGGAAATGGTGATACTTTTTTTTTTTAATGAAAAAAATTTACATTTGAAAAATATTTTGTAACATTATAAATATATTTACTTTGATTATTACTATTACTATTTTGATATTACTGTTTTGATTAAAGAAAGTGTGTGTATGTGTGTGTATATATATATATATATATATATATATATATATATATATATATATATATATATATATAATGTGTATATATATATATATATATATATATATATATATATATATATATGTGTGTGTGTGTGTGTGTGTGTGTGTGTGTGTATATATATATATATAATGGTGATTTAAAGTAGTAATGTCAGGAGACCAACATTTCAGTAGTAAATACTAAAAGCTTTTAAATACGAAAAAAAAATCATGACTCTTTATTACCACTTGTGCTTTTTAAATATTAAAATCATGTTTAAATATAAAAATGCTAATATATTTAACTGAGCATGGTCTTCAGGTGTTTCTCAGTAATTAAACATTACTTCATTGCTTTTTAAAGTAATTATTGAATGAACAGACCGTTGCAGAGCTCTTTCCAGAGCATGTGTACAAATACACACGTGCACAATCAAACACAGCCGTTCATGATGTTTAAAAACCGCTGCTTTATGTTCTTATTTTTCTCTGATGGACCATCGCAAATGCAGTGCATTGTGGAAATATTAGTCCAAAAAAGCAGGCATGGGTACACATTTTTAAAGTTCATTTGCATTATTTTTAACATTCTGTAGTTTGTAGGATTTGCTAGTTCTAATCTTGCATCTGATCTAGCTTCACAAACACTCCAGTCAGTGCAGTGGAAAAAAAATCAAAATGAACTTCATTTCGGCCTGATTTTGTTCAAAATGACGTCATATGAGTTCGTTGTTCGATTTCATTTGAAGTATATCGGGGGCTTTATTCCTGATGGGTAGGTTTAGGGTAAGGAGCTAGAGATTGCACCGTGTCAATGAATGTCCTCCCAAAGATAGCTATGCAGAGTTGAGTGTGTGTGTGTGTGTGTGTCTCCAGTGAAGCGCAGTGATGGTAATGAGCAGATAAAGTTGAGCTCACAGTCGGTGTGACTGATAACGGCTGATTACTCTCTTGACACCAGCACAAGAGAGCGAGAAAACCCAGGAGGAGGAGAGAGAGGAGGGATGGAAGAAATGACGCTAATGAAAAGAAAAATTAGCCACACTCGTTATTTATGGCCGCTGTGTGTAATTGCAGTTTGAGAACGAGATCATCACCAAGCTGGATCATGAGGTGGAAGGCGGACGAGGAGATGAACAATACAAAATCCTCTTCCAGAAGATGTGAGCGCAAATCACACACACGCATGTTAATATAATTAATACATGATGCTACATGAATAGAGGAGAAGATAATTGTGACAACAAACAAAACAAAAATCAAAACTCAACCTTATTTGTATTAGAATATGTGTGTATAACTGTCCATATTTAATATTTGTGTTATTACCATTAACAAAACAAAATAGGCTTTAACTAAACTAAAATACTATATATATATATATATATATATATATATATATATATATATATATATATATATATATATATATATATATAAGCTAATAGCCAAGGCTACATTTATAATTGAGTGCTAAAATAACTAAAACTAAATAAGCTAAAACAAATAAATACAAATTAATAAAAACTAAAGGGACATATAAAAAACACTTATAAAAATGACTAAAACACACAACTGTAAAATTCAAGTGAAAAAAAAGTCTAAAAATAAAATCTAAATACTAACAAAAATCATGACACCAGTATTTAATATTAAATATGAATATAAAATGTTTAAAATTATTATTATTATTATTTTTTGCATATAATTGTTTCTAGTCTTATTGAGCTTCTTATTTACATTTTTCAGTGCATTTTGTATGAAATGTTTATTTTTACTGGACATATTTTAATGGAACTTACTCTGATTCTCAAATATTTTTTTCTTCCTTTCAATGTAATCTTTGGCAAATGCGCAAATCATTAACCAGTTACATAATGCCTAACTAGTTAAGTCTTTACATTAAAAAGTGAATTTTGCTTTTACATTTTATTATGGTCATTTATATTGACTGTCGTAAGGAGTTTAGGGACATTTAAGTTAAATGTCTCTCAAACAGCAGTGTGACTTTCACTATTAATGTACTGTATATATGTCTGTGATAGTCTGTTGGAGCACTGCAGGAAGCACAAGTATCTGGCTAAGTCAGGCGAAACCTTCGTAACTCTGGTGGTCCGTCTGTTGGAGAGACTTCTGGACTACAGGACCATAATGCATGACGAGAACAAGGAGAACCGCATGAGCTGCACAGTTAACGTGCTGGTGAGGGGAACATTTCATTTCTCGATGGAGCATTAATGCAGCAAACCCTTGTGTTTCAACAGTGCATCTTCACTTACATAAATGCATCCAGTATTTCCTGACGGAGCACGCTCTAGGCGGAGTGTGTAGGCGTCCTGATGGCGTGGAGTAATTGCATCAGCTCCTTTGTAACTTTATAATTGGCTCAAACTCTTTATACATGCCCACAAGCATTAAAGTTACAGCTTTGTTCAAACGTAGCATCAATGAAGAGCGTGAATCGGACAGTACTGCGTATCAAAAATGATCTCTCACTGAAACAATGCTATTAACTCCACGTCGGAAAGCTTGGTTTGTGTGATTGGCTGTACTTTCACAAACATAATCACTAGTTTTACAAACACACTGAACATGTTTTTTGGTAGACACAAGTGCACAGGGACAGAAGACATCACAGGGGTGGTGATGGATTCTTCTAGAGCCCATTATCTCTGAAACACAGATTTGTAGGTCTTTGTGAACTGAGGTCAGGAAGTGTTTAGCATGAATAAGTGATCTTGTATGTGCCTGTTTCTCTTGCAGAATTTCTACAAGGAGATCGAGAGAGAAGAGATGTACATCAGGTGAGTGCCTTTGTATATATATATATATATATATATGTGTTTGTGTGTGTGTGTGTGTGTGTGTGTGTGTGTGAGAGAGAGAGAGAGTGTGAGAATTCCAGATGCAAGTCAAGTCGTACTTTTGGAAGGAAGGAAAGATAAAGCCTACCATCTTTTCAAATGTTTTTTCAAAGAAAGTTATGCTTTTGTTTAGCTAGGACACACTAAATAAAGCCAAAGTCACAGTAAAGATATTTATAACTGTATTTCAGATACAGTAAATACTGCTTTTTAGCATTTTTCTTACCAGTTCATTTCTTACCAGTTCATTTTAGTTCATTACTCTCGGTTCATGTCAAATTAATTTTGATAAATAAGTCACACCTGACTATAAGTCGCAGGACCAGGCAAACTATGAAAAAAAGTGTGACTTATAGTCTGGAAAATACGGTAAACAAAAATAAAAAAAAACACAAAGAAAATTACTAGCTACATAGCTAAAATTAAAATAAACAGTTAAAAAAATATTCAAAAGTATAATGAAATGTGTAATGTTGGATGCTTCATGCACTCAGTTGTCATAACTTCAATTATGTAATTGGGCGAGGGGCTATCAGACATCCTTGTTGGATGACAAAACAATAAACACATGACACTCGAGTACAGTGCACAGAATAAATGCATTCTGCATCATTTGGAAAACCACCTATGCATTGACGAAGAATATAAAAACAGAAGAAAAGTGTGTCTGCGATTCCCTGTGTTCGGAGTCGTGCGTTATGTGAAGCTCTGTAGCTGCTCTGAGCTGGTGGCCTTTGTGAGTTTGTTGTTAAAGCTTTTTATTTGTTTTTTGTAATAGAGTTTGTGTTCAGATTGTTAATGTATCTCTCTGTGTGTGTGTGTGTGTGTGTGTAGGTACCTGTATAAGCTGTGTGACCTGCATAAGGAGTGTGATAACTACACCGAGGCCGGATACACACTACTGCTGCACGCTAAACTCCTCAAGGTAACTCCACACACGTTTATCTCACTAGATAGGACTTTTATCTTGGAAGACGTCTCTGGATGTCTCCAGTAAACACTACATTGATTCTTACTCGTGTCAATAAAGGAAGGTTCAGAGTACATGTTATAATGATGATCATACACTCGTTCAATGGCAGGATCTACAGTATCTGGTATGATTTAATTGGAAATCTCACTGTTGAAGGCTCAGACAGGAATAATTCATGCGCATTTACATTTCTGAGTGCTGATGTTCTACAGAAGGATGTTTTTTTCTCTGTTAAGGTGAACAAGTGTGTGCCGCTCTCACCTGACATTTAGAAAGTCACCTCAAGTGCAGGTTTGAGAACAAATCTCTGGTAGAAAGACACTTAAACTTTGGCAAAGACATGATTGCGGAGCTCGCAAGGCTTGAAGTATTAAAATTCATCAGTATTTAGCATAAAACGTATGAAACTTAAGGTATTACATTTAATACCCAAGTATTAAAACTTCTGTAATTAATTCATCCAGAATCACTTAACATAAAGGTGCCCTTTTTGGTTTTTGTATACTTAACTGACAGTGATATTTGCATAATAAATTGCGAGTGAGTCATTTGTTTGCATAGGAATGTTACTTTTTTATATCTGTTTAAAATATAGTTCACCCCAAATTTGCTTAAAATGTTCTCACCCTTAGGCCATCCAAGATGTAGATGAGCTTGTTTCTTCATCAGATTTGGAGAAATGTAGAATTCCTTCACTTGCCGTCAATGGGTGCCGTCAGAATGAGAGTCCAAACAAGCACAAAGCATATAGTCATATAGCCAGTCAAAAGACATCAGATGCGTTTCATGACCAATGCAAAGCTCTGATGTGCCATTTAATTGGCACATTTGCATGACCGAGAACCTAAGCTTACCCAAAGCATTAACATTGTATTATGAGGCTGCTTTGCAAGCACTGCTGTGTCCTTTAGGAAATGCTAATTTATTCTAGTCAATCTTGGGAGTTAGTCTTGATAATTGGCATTAACTGTTAGTTGAGCAAATGGATTAATATGTATATAGGCTTGCTGTTTAATCACATCTGCGTTCGGGCTCAGCGTGTGTTCTGTAGTGAATCTGGGCTTTACAGAAGTAATTCGACGAGGGAATCGTCTGTCATTGTGAGCGAGGGAACACCACGTTCTCTCGAACCCACGCAGCTTGTTTTCATAAATAGCTGCGTCGTTCTGTTTGCTCCTTCGTGCACATACTTACACACACCTTGTGTTTCACATGCTATTCATGCAAACACAAACACACCTCTCAGTCCTGTTCAGAGACCGCACCAAATCCTGAAGCTTTGCAGCTGATCAGTCCTGTTTTATGCCTGCCTACAGTGATTCAGAATATATTTAGTAAGTCTTTAAACATGCCTTCAGGCTATTAACGTGACAATACTTTTACATTTTGTTCTACTATGTAGACCGCTCTGTTACTTATTAAAAACATGTGTTTTCAAAAATGAATATACCTGCTTTCGAAAATTGTGTTTTGTGTGTGGACATTGTAGAACAAAACGTAAAAGTATCCTCAAGTTGTTTACCACAGGCTTTGCTTTACTCATTAATTGAAAAACCCCATAGGGAAATCTGGAAGGAACGCGTGGTGAATAAGACTTCAGGATTCTGATGTCATAGTTCCCCCACTCTATTGATGATGATGATGATGATGATGACAGAGTGCTGAACAACTTCTCCAACAACCTTCTGGTTAAATGCCCCAGAAGCGCTCATGCTGAATAACAAACACGTGGCTCGGATTCTGTTCATCCTCACACCGATGATGCACTTCCTGCGGTGCTCGACATCCACTGTTAGCATAGCTCCATGAAAGGTCAATTACGTTCACACTACAGTGAATCAGTCCTGACCGAGCCTTTAGCACAATACAGTAGCTCAGTGTGACAGCCAATCGCAGAGCAGGACAGTCAGCTGACCCGCTCTAGCCAATCAGATCGCTCATTTTCCTGTGTGTGTGTTTTTATTCCACAGTGGCTTTGAACGGAGTAGTCCACAAAACAACCCAAGAGTTCCTAATCTGCACAGTTTCTCCCTATAATCACTTGTTTAGAGGATCAGGCAGCATCTGTAATGAATATTACAGTGTGGCCACATAAATCAGCGTTATCAGATGGGCTCTCCACGCCGGCACAGGAATACAGCCAAAACCTTTCAGATTCTCAGCACAACAAAATTAATATCGCCAGCAGCTGCGATCTGAAAGCGGGCCACACTGCTCAATAAGTGTGTGTGTGTGTGTGTTTGTGCACCTGCATATTGCAGATTTTCATTTATTGTTCAGTGGGGTCACATAATTTTTTGTTTCTTTCATTTGTTTTTTTCCCTGTGGTCCACTTATAATGCTTATAATAAAGTTTTTTTTGCACTAAAAACAGTCGGTTTTTCATAACCACTCTCTCTGGAGCTTTGAACGTGGTCTTTTTATATCACATTGCTTGAACGTGTCATTCAAACTGTTCAGATGAGACTGAAATCATCAGGGATATTGTTCTGAAGTAGTGTTATCTTTATTACCTCACCTTGACTGGACAAACAGGTGCCTTTAATGTATATATGTGGGCGGCTGTGTTAATGAATTCACATATTGTCACTTTGATGGATGTGTTGCAGCTTTGCGTCTCACTTGCGTGGGAAGGTTTGAGTTTCATTAGGTTTTCGTCATATAATAACTTTCTTATTTCAAAAGATGATGGAAAATATAATTATACACGACTCCTTTAAAGTTTCACGTTGAGTCGTGGTTGTATTAATGTATAGAGACTCTCAGCAGGTCAGTGGCGGGTTAATGCGGTGTGTTTGAAGAGTGTAATTGTGCTGTTGTTTTGTCAGTGGTCTGAAGAGGCCTGTGCCGCCCACCTGACGCAGAGAGAGGGTTACCAGGCGAGCACTCAGTGTCAACTCAAAGACCAGCTGTACCAGGAGATCATCAATTACTTCGACAAGGGCAAGGTAACGACTGCTAACGATATTTACCTTCACAACACCTGATGTAGACATGATGACCAGTTATGAACTTCAGGAAGTGTGACTGTTTTTAGAATAGTGGAGTTTTAGCTGTATTGTGTTTGAACTAATACTGAGCTGATGAGATGCAACTCTTCGATGAATTGATTACTAAACAAACAACAATTATTCAGATGTCACAAATGGCCTGCATGAACCTCTTTAGATGCATCCTGCATCTGCAGTACTGAGAGAATCTGCAGCTGTCTGTGTAACGGACAGGTGACCTGCAGAGAGGAAGATTATTGGCTGCTGCTACATCTCTATTAGTCTGACGGGCTGGACAGAGGAGCCGAGGGGATTTGAGGGTTGTAAGGGGCCATGCCAAGATCTGTTCCCAGCCTTGAGGTCTCTCAGTGGGGGACTCTTAGCGAATCTGCTGCCCTGGACTGGACCCCATTACTGGGCTCAGCAGCTCCAAATCTTGACCCAGTGTGTCAAATAGAGAGAGAACACAAGAGGATCGAACCGGAAAGTGTGTGTGTGTGTTTGAGGAGAGGAGAGCGGCAGGCAGGAGGCTGTCAGTCCTAGAAAGCGAGCTGAGGAGCAGCTCTGGGCCGTAGTTCTTCCGTTCTACACATTTTATGGGAAATTATTCCAGCTTTTCAGAGAGTGTATTTTGAACTGGCTCAGACTGCTGGGACATACCCACATGTCACGACTGAACGTCTCCTGAGAGCTGAGACTCATAAACTGCTCCTGTTTTTCCCTGCCTGCTCTCTCTGGACTTAATTCAAAGGGAAAACAAGATTATTTGCACTGTAGTAACTATAATATAGCATGACCACAATTTGGTTAATATCAGACTCTTTTGTGCTTGTAAACACAGTCAGTGATTGCAATTGATGCAAAAAAGACAATGGTTCTTATGTTTGGAGTAACCAAATTTTAAATCTAGATTCAAAGATGGAGAATTATGAGTGCATAACTGAATGT
The DNA here is from genome assembly GCF_003368295.1 of Carassius auratus. Lineage (NCBI taxonomy): Eukaryota > Metazoa > Chordata > Actinopteri > Cypriniformes > Cyprinidae > Carassius > Carassius auratus. The sequence goes on along the minus strand of NC_039279.1, from coordinate 1,181,052 downwards.
AAATTTGAGTCAGTTTATCGCAGGCTTCAGATGACTGGGAATTCAAGCACATAACGTCATGTGGACTAGGCTTATAATGTAGTTTTGTAGTCTTATCTGGTGTTTTAAAAGCCCTTTGTATGGAAAGGGATGCTTCAAAATGTTCTCTTTTGTTTTTCCACAACCGCGTACGGTTTGAGACGTCGTGAGGCTGTGTAAATAATTCTCATTCTGAGGTGAACTCTTTTTTTTTTTGTGCTCTGCAGTCTTGACAGGAAAATTGAGGAAAGTAATTTTCATGCTGAACATGTGGTCCAATCTTACAGTACAAGTTTCACTTTATGCACCGTACTTGCTTTTATTCTTCCTCCGGTCTGAATAACTAATCCATGTCGTCTCCTACAGACTGCAGATACTATTACTGGCAGCTTTCTCAATAATAATGCACTGCAGATATTGATATATAATCACAGTCTCTCTCTCTCTCAGTGCCGCCAGGATGCACTCAGAGTTTCATTTGAAGAAGAATTAGTTATATATCAAATCCTGTGCAGCAAGAGTGTGATGCTAGCTTGGGTTTTTATTTACACTTGGCATTTGAAGTTATAAGTTTGATATGAGAGAATGTCAGAGTCGTGGAATATCCGTATTACTGTTTAGAGTTTAGATGAGGTCATGGAAAGTGTGTGTGTGTGTGTGTGTTGACAATTTAAGGCCTTAAAAGGTGATGGCATTAAATGCAAGTCAAATGCAATAAAAATACATTTTGACTTGTTTTCCAGTGCAAATATGAAAACATTCTTATCTCAAGATACATTCACTTGAGATGCAAAATGAAGATATCAAATCTTGTTTCTTTGAGAACGTGTTTATGCTTAACACCTAGAACAAAAGTGTAGGACACTGTACAATTTATTTCCATGTTCTAGTTAAGTTATTTATTGAAATATAAAATTCAAAGTAATTAAGATCGGCTGGAAGTTGTGACTCACTGTGTTCTCATTAGACCCTCTACGTTAGGAGAACACAATACATTGACATATTGCATTCCCTTTCATTTAATCTTAAATTGTCTTTATTTAGTCTTAAAAAGTCTAAAATTTACATTCATAAAAATTGCATGAAGCCTGATTTAATATTTCACTTTTTTGTTCAAAACAATGCATTAAAAATGCAAGCATTCGTTTCAACATAAATCTCAGAAAGCACCTTTTTTTTTGTTTGAGTCAGCTCCCAGCGCATTGTTCACCGATGGTTAGAAGGATATCACAGCACTGTGTTTTGACATAATGAGCTCCAAGGATGACGTCTGATATGATGTGTGTGTCGGTGCTCTGTGTACAGATGTGGGAAGAGGCCATTATCCTGGGGAAGGAGTTAGCCGAACAGTACGAGAACGAGATGTTTGACTTTGAGCAGCTGAGCGCTTTACTGGTACGTACAAACTTTCTCTCTCAAGCTTTTACAGTGAAACACACAACCGATGAGTCAGTCGTCCAGACTGTTAAAGTTCACCAAAGTAGATAAACTAGCCTGATATAAATGGTCAGAGTTGAATGATTTTCTGTATTTTGTTCATTAGTTCGGTTTGGTTTAATTGCCAACACATTTTGTGGTCTGATTTGATTTGAAATCAACCGTTAGCATCTTTTGCAGAGACAAACTTTTATTGGATCCCTTCACATATTAATCTCAACCTGTTTTTTTAAATGGTTTGCCTTTCAAAAAATGTGAATGTGTTTTATTTAAACGTATGTATATACAGATCATATAAATGTATCTGATTGATTTTTTTATGTAATATAATTAAAATGTGTGTGTGTATATATATATATATATATATATATATATATATATATATATATATATATATATATATATATATATATATATATATATATATATATATATAGTAATACATACAATTAGTTGAGCTAATCATCAGTGCATTTGTGAAAAAGTACAATTATTTTGCTTAATTATTAATAATAAACAACCCATACTAGCTACGCCCTGGCAACCATCCGTAACAGCTGTTGTACAGGAACTGTGTTTTTGTAACGGGGCACTGATGATCTGATCGTCTCTGTGTCTCTCAGAGGAAGCAGGCTCAGTTTTATGAGAACATCGTGAAAGTGATCAGGCCGAAGCCGGACTACTTCGCTGTGGGTTATTATGGGCTGGGCTTCCCCTCGTTCCTGCGGGTGAGAATTCATCTTAGAATTGTGAATCTTATAATATTGCATATTTGTCTTGTTTCTTTGTGTAAATGCATTGCATTGTGAATTCGTCTGATATGTATCTAAAGGCCTGGAAATCAGTTTCTGTTGTCTTTGTGTCAGTGGCCTCTCAGAAACCTGCACTCAAACACATTTTCATGTTCAAGGGCTTGATTTTTATTCAGACTAACAGATTTATTTTCCTTTTGAGATATGAAGGTCAATTTCTACCATGCCTTCACCATACTTTTCACCTTTTGTGTATTAATTCTTTTCACCTTTTTGTCCCAGGCATAGACATTCAGTCTCTAAATATAATCATCAATTTCAAATTTCAGTTCTATTATTAGTATTAGTGTTAGCATTAGTGTTGTTATTAGCTTCTTCCCAAATCTATTTCAGTTCCACTTTGCCTGCTCAAAGCCACTGTTTTCAAGGCTGTTAAAAACTATATAAAAACATCTAACTATTTATTAAATATTATTTGTTGAATTCATTAATTTATTTATATTTTTGATTCAATTCTATTCTTCAGTTAAATTATTAAATTATAATTTGTTTTTAAATTATTTTACTACCAAATTTAATTCAGTTATTATTTATTAAATAAAGGTAGTTATTTAAATTCAATTCACTTATATTATAAATGTTTAAGTATTATTATTATTTCAGTCTGTATTCTTTTTTTTACCAAATCTTTTTTTTTTTTTTACTTTGCTCATATTTTTAAGATTTTTTTAATAAAAACCAAAAACAACCTCAATATTTACTAATTATTTATTATATTCATGATTTTTGTTGTTCAATTCAGTTATATTGTTCAATTAATTCCAATTAATTTATATTCAGGAACATATCAATGTTCTGTGGACTTTGTGTGACTGTGGAAGTGTTTGCATTCGTTTTTATATATATATATATATATATATATATATATATATATATATATATATATATATATATATATATATATATATATATATATAAATCTCTGTCATTCATAATGAAACCGAATCATTCACCTTCCACAGATCATGTGTGTGTTTAAGCCTGTGTTTGTGGCACTGAATCGCCTCAGATATACATTTGTAATTCTGTTAATACTCTTCCAGCCGCCTGCAGTCACACGTCTCCCATCAGCCTTCCTGGGAAACAAAAAATTAATGTGCATCTAACGGCCAGTCGCCTCCTGCTAGTGTTGACATGTTGCTCCGTGGAGAGAAGCTTTGCCTTTTAAAACACAAAACGTCTTGCAATCTCCTCTTTCTCCTTAAAGTGTCACTTCTGTATGCGTGCAGAGTCGTGCGAACACAGCCGGTTTATTCCACCGTGCTTGGAATCACCAGCGATGTGAAAACACCCGTCGAGAGCTCAGTCCAATTTGTCACCTTATCGCTCAAAGCAGATTTGAAAACAGCCCTGGGCATATTTCACCTCCGGTTCACGTTTCACTAATTGAGCAGCTGAAATATGTGTGTGTGTGTGTGTGTGTGTGCACCAGTGCATCTCTCAGCCTGTTTTCAGATCGAATACAAGCATGCTGCTTTCTACTATTGTGAAATATTAAATGTGAGCATGCATTGTTCAGCAATAAAAACTCACACACATATTGACAATTTAGTATCCCGTTCCATCTCTCTCTCTCTCTCTCCCTGTGATATTTCTCTGTGTGTGTGTGTGTGTGTGTGTTTGTGCACACACCGTGGTCTGGGTGTAGTTGTTCACACAGACGCTGCCAGTGGAAACATATTGACGGAGTTGTAGGTGGGCGCAGATGATTGACAGTGTCTTTATGGGAAAGTGCAATAATCGAGCGTTTCCAGACTGCCAAACACATCTGAATTACAGTCACAGTGGTTATTCTGAGATTTTTAACGTTAAAACTCTTATGAAATACAGAATGAGCTTCTCTGATGATGAGATGCTTTTTTCTGTGGCATTTTACTGTTATATATCATAAAATCCCTGGATTCATAGATAATGATGATGATAACTGAACAATTGTGGTTCCCAACTGGTTTTCCTTAAGGAATCCTAACATGCTACCAAGGCTTTATTAGTGTATTTATAGCTTTATAAACTTACAATTCTAAGAAAAAAGCCAGAATTGCAAGTTTGTAACTTTTATATCTCACAATGCTTATAAAGTTTATAAAGTTTATATCTCACAATGCTGCCATTTCAAAACACCGTGGAGTTTGTGTGGACACACAGCCTTCGACATTGACAGCAAAGCATTTTGTTTAAATATTTCATAAGTCTATTTATTTTACTATCTGAACTGCATGATTACGTAGTTAGTTGCATTTTATTATTCGGCAATGCTAAAACTAAAATGACCCTGAGAACCCTAATCATATTTCTATTGGCTGTTTAATGCATTATAATATGATATTTTTTCATTGTTGTTTAACGTTAAGTTCTTGTAGACATGCTTCACTGATAGATGCTCCAGAAAACCTTTATTTATTTATTCATTGTTTTTCCATGTAAACCACTGCTGTGAATCACATCTGGGTATGTTGGTACCTACAGTATCTGTGTATTTGATTTTTATTTATTTTTTGTTATATTTATGTGCATTCATTAAATCTGATGTGTTAATTTAATAGTACTGTTTTCAGAAAACGTGATGCTTTGAAATCCATAACATGCTAATAATATTGATTAGGACGGTGAGCGCAGAGAAGTCATCAAATAAATCAGGAGAGGACTGTTTGCTCTCCAGATGTGAATGTCTGCTGCGGGTGTTTTTCAGAATAAGATGTTCATCTATCGAGGGAAGGAGTATGAGCGGCGGGAGGACTTTGAGGCCAGACTGCTCACTCAGTTCCCCAACGCTGAGAAGATGAAGACCACGACGCCTCCCAGCGAGGACATCAGGAGCTCCTCTGGACAGTGTATCCTCCAGACGTGTAAAACTGTGTTTAGTTTGACTTCAGATCTCCAGATTGTTCCTGTTATTGTTTCTTAGTTTGGTTCCACCAGACATTCAGTGTTTCACAGTGAAGCCCATCCTAGAGCTGCCCCCAAAGTTCCAGAACAAACCGGTGTCAGAGCAGATCGTCAGGTGAGAGAGCATCTGTCTGTCTCTCACTCTCTATGTCTGTTTTTATTCTGTCTGTCTGTTAGTTACTTGTCTGTCGGTTTATCTTCTGTTCTAATTATGACTATCAATCTTTCTGCTGTTCTAAAGATGTTCTATCTCTTCTGTTTTTCTGAATCTGTCGTTCTATCTGTCTAGATCATTCTGTTCTAGCTTTAGTCTTATTGTAAGATCATTTGTTTATTTGTATCTCACATTATTTTCCATCTGTCTGTCTGTTGACCTGTGTGTGTGTGTGTGTGTGTGTGTGTGTGTGTGTGTGTGTGACGGGTCAGTAAACAGTAGCAGGCAGATCTCTGGGGTTTGTGTGTTTCAGAGCGACTGATTCAAATGGAAAAGTGCAGTGAGCAAACCATGTTTGACCTTACTACACTCCTCTGTGCTTTAATAAATCACACGCACACACACACACCTGCAGCGGAAGCATAATTCTGTTTCAGGCTAAATTCTGTGCCATGGGGTAAACAGCGTTATCACCGATCTTGATAAAGCGTCAGAAGCTGCTTAGCACAGCCAATCAGAGCCGCCAGTGAGCATGAAAAGCAATTAAAACTCACTATTTACCCACATTTCTGAGTAAATAAGCATCGGAGCCAAAGGTCACATTTCTATGAGCTTACAGGAGCGTGCATGTGTAGAGGAGCTTAAGGGGTGGATAACTTCAGTGATTGAACATCGGCCTGATCCTTCATGTCACAGTTGAGGTTAATTTTTGTGTTTCTCCTCTCATGCCCCGGGCTGGATCTCTCTCCCCTGCAGCTGATACATTTGTAAATATTGTAATTGGTTATCTGTGTCTTTTTAAATCCGATTTAAATCTGTTGATAACCCAGTCCAGAGGCATGACTCGAAGCATGTTGGCGCCGTCATGCTCATATAAGCTGCGTTGCACAAGTCTGACCGAAGCTGGAATATATGTGGATTGGTGAACTGGGAAGGTCAAATGGTCTAAATTCTCACCTTATTCCCTCTCTATCTTTTGCTTTTAATAGCAAAGCAGATATTTTAGCATTCAGGCATAAGGGAACAGCGAAAGAGGACACCATGGTTTGGCTGCTCTGTAGATGAGTTTGTGGTTTCTTTGATAAAGATGGTAGTAGTAGTTAGGAAATCTAACTCGCGTAACCAGATCTTTGACTAAAAAGCAGTACGTCTGATCCATTGCAACTTGTTCTGACCAAGAACCAACAGAAAGAGACTAAATGACTGATATGTAAAGCAACCGAGTAGTTTATGTTCCACTTAAGAATGGGTTTATTTAAAATGCATGACACGTTTTTGTTGTTGTTTTTTTCTAGAAAGTTGTTAACCAACCAGTTTTGGCTCCAGTTGTATGGTTAAAACACTGAAAACATCTTTTATGATCCACAGTAGAAAGACATGACATGAGAAGAGTACATTTTCGTTCTTGGTTCAATGACTTTGTGTAGCAGTTGAAAAGTACATGACTTCATGTATTGTTGTTATGCAGTTGTTACTATAGTTTGTGAGCTGCTTCACTGAATCATTTTTCTCAACAGAAGCACCACCGAATTTGGCCTTATTAACTTTTATTATATTTCAAGTGTATACTGGTCTATTGAGAGACTCAAAAGAGACTCATTTTAAGGGTTTTCTGCTCTAGATCTATTTTCCTTAATTTTGTCAAATGTTTACATTTTCCTGTCCTTCGTTTTGTCAGATTGGCAAGAATAAATGAATTATGAGTTTCACTTCCACTGCTAGTCATCAGTCATTTACACTCTCACTCAGCATCTTGTTCAGACTAAAAACAGCATTACATTCAGTGACGGGCGTATTTGTTCAGTAAATGTGTCCAGTCAATGATATAAAGTTGTGTAGTCGTGTTATAGTCAGTCTTGAAATGCACAAAATCTGCAAAGCTGTTGTGGGTAATATGCACTTTGTACTTTTTATGACCAAATTAGCCCAAAATATCAAAGAATGATCAGCATTCAAAGATTCAGTGTTGTCCAGTGTTTCAGTTTCCTCTTTTCAAGCACGTCCTTGAATGGTGCATGATTGTTGTTCATCATCAAGACCACTTTTAGAAGCATGCTCATATATCTCCAGCCTCTTGACCCAATGCAACCCTCTCAAAACCACCAAACGTTCTGGGAATGAATCATTCACATTTTATTTTTTTCAGCTTTTACACCGTGAATGAAGTCCAGAAATTCCAGTATTCACGGCCGGTCCGGAAGGGAGAGAAAGATCCGGACAATGAGTTCGCAGTGAGTTTCCTTTTGCTTCTCTGTGACTACAGCGTTTCTCCTTTTGTTATTTCACTCGCTGCTTGTGCTCTGCACTTCCTCATTTAGAAGAACTTTTCAAATGACCGAATGTCTAAAAACCTTTTAAGATGGCTTCACGTGGAGTTATTATAGCATACATCAAACCTGAGAACACGGGACCTTTATACTAAAATACAAAGTCTGTCCCACCTCCGTGGCTTCCTCTTACATCTGCTATTGGTAAACATCCATTAAAATTCAGTAAATGGAGGCTTAAATTGAAGAAGAAGAAAAAAAAGCACCACCCAGGAATAAATTGTGGCCACTCTTTACCTAAAATCTGTCCCTTTGCTAAAAGCTTTCATTCTGCTAACTGTTCTCTCTTTCCCATTTTTCCAAAAGAACATGTGGATTGAAAGGACGACTTTCGTAACAGCCTATAAGCTTCCCGGCATCCTGCGCTGGTTTGAAGTGCTGTCCGTCTCAACGGTGAGTTCAACAGCTTTAGCATCTGCAGTGGTTCATTATATCAGCCATTCTTGATGGTTTGAAGGAAAATGAGCAGCCTTTACCTCTCTCACATCATCTTGAATGAACTCAACCTCTTCTACAGTCTGAAGTAGAACTGACCTGTTTCACTCTCACCATATTCTAATGAAGCATGGGCATTTGTTAAAGTGTGGAGAAGATCCAAAGTGTCAGTATTGTAGCACCAGCTTGTCCATAAAACATATGGTCTTGGTATTTCTGATTTAAAAAAGTTCATCTAAAGAATCTTTTATAGAATTGTTTGTGCAAATTCTTGTATTTTTTGTTCTAAGCTGAATTCTATAAGATGTTTGTTTTTATTATATTGTATGTATTATATAGCTGAATTTAAGATTCGGTGAAGAATGCATTTAAATACAAGCAAACACATTCAGTAAATTCTTCTAAAGTAAAAGGTACATATTGAGAAAATATGTGAACATTGAGAAGAAGGTAAGAAAGTTCCTGAGTGCAATTTTTGAAAAGTTCTTAAGTTCTCAAAATATTTTCTTAAGAAAATCTTATGTAAAGAAGAAAAAGACAGTCTTTGGTGTTATTTGATGGTGTTTCCAAAGACTTGCTGATCAAGATGAAAAGCTTCAGAAGCTTTTAATTCGTATTGTTTTGTTTTGTTTTTGCACTGCATGATGGGAGTTGCATGACAGGAGTTCAGCACTCAATGTTCTGTTTTAATGCATTTTGTATTTTAAGTAGATATTTTTAAGGAGCTTGTCTCAAGATGTGATCTGTTGCAGTAAATTTGCAATGTCTTTCTTGCACTCTCCACACGTCTTTTTATTGCAAAATTAATCAATTACAGAATTCAGTTCAGCTCTAAACCGCTCTACAGAAGACAATAGCATCATTTCTCAGCTGAAGTTAGTTCAGTGTTGATTCAGTTGTGAGGTTGCAGAGTTCAGAAGGTGACCCTACCCTCTCTTTGTCCTAGATGGGATTTTTTCTATATTGCCTAAAAGTTTTAGACTTTTTTTTCTATTGACGGTCTCTTTACGGTCCTCATATTTTATTCATATGTGTATTTGCATTGCTTTCACCAATCTCAGTAGATCCTGCCTTATCGATTATGTACAATGCCTGCATGCTATTGGTCAAACTTCTTGTCAATCATTACCCTCAGCAAAACAAGAAAAACAAATACAAGTAATAAACTTTATTTTATATAGTGCCTTTAAAGTAGCTTCTCAAGGCACTTTATACAGAAAACAGAGGAATAAAAAACATGCAAAGGAAAAACAGTAACCTTTGTTAACCTAAAAACGTATGTTTTTATATAAACACATTCTAGCCAAAACCTGGAGATTTTAAGCTGTTTAGAAATCCCAGACAGGAAAAAGAGGAAGTTTGGTGACCCTAAGAGTTTGAGTCATCTATAAAGCGACTCTACAGACGACATATCATTACTTCAAGTGTTGTTCTCATCCGATATCATCAGTGCAGTCAAATAAGGAATATTACTGAATATTTAGTTTTTAAAACCCCAAAACAAAAATAGACCTGTCTCACACTTACCACACTGCATTATAGCAGACGTGATCTCTCTCTCTCTCTCTCTCTCTCTCTCTCTCTCTCTCTCTCTCTCTCTCTCTCTCTCTCTCTCTCTGTCTCTCTCTCTCTCTCTCTCTCTCTCTCTCTCTCTCTCTCTCTTCTCTCTCTCTCTCTCTCTCTCTCTCTCTCTCTCTCTCTCTCTCTCTCTCTCGTCTCTCTCTCTCTCTCTCTCTCTCTCTCTCTCTGTCTCTCTCTCTCTCTCTCTCTCTCTCTCTCTCTCTCTGTCTCTCTCTCTCTCTCTCTCTCTCTCTCTCTCTCTCTCTCTCTCTCTCTCTCTCTCATGCTATTCTGATCATGTCGCCCTGAATCCGTCCTGCGCTGAGGGAATCGTGGCTGCGTGTGCTGGCACGCTGCATTCAGATATTTGACTGCAGACCGGCTCCAGCATCATGTGATACCCAGACTGCATGCCCTGGTGTTTATCTGTTCTAATTTGCACAGTCTCTTTTTAGCTCTCCTTCTCATCGTCTCTCCACACGCTCAGATGCGATTGTTTTCTCTGATGCTTCACGTGTGCTTTCGTTCTCATTAGCCTCGCTGGCACGAGTTTCCAGAGATAGACGCATTGATTTCAGATCCCGTCACAGATGCATTAGGGGAGCCAGATATTGGAAGAGAACATGTTAAGCCGTTCATTAGTACTTCAGTAAATGGTTCAGTGTAGGATGTGACACGCAGTTTGACCTGCTCTTGTTGTTTCGCTGCTCATTAGTGGAGTTGCATTGCAGCTTTGGTTGTTGAGTAACAGTATTGTGTAGACAACCAGTTAAAGTAAGAGTCATCATCTGCCGCTTTGCTAGTAAATTTTTGTAAGTGCATTCTGCTTGTTTTTTTTTATTTTTATTGGGGTTTTTTTTAGATCATCCTTTGTTACATAAATATGTTTTTGCTTCTGTATGCAGGAGGAAATCAGCCCGCTGGAAAATGCTATGGAGACAATGCAACTGACCAATGAGAAAATCAACAACATGGTCCAGCGCCACTTAAGTGACCCCAGCCTTCCCATCAACCCCCTCTCTATGCTCCTCAACGGCATCGTGGACCCAGCTGTCATGGGCGGCTTCACTAATTATGAGAAGGTATGAGATTATTCTGGTAATAATTGCCAAACTGTGTCAAGATTAAACACCGTGAAGCAACAGAAGTTGATTGCATGAACAATTGAAACCATTTTATATTATGAAAATATTTTATCATGCTCATCAAGGCTGCATTTATGTGATCAAAAATTATGAAATATATTTGCAATTTAAAATAACTGTTTTCTATTTGAATAGATTTTAAAATGTAATTTTTCCTGTGATGCGCAGGAAACATTTCTTACTATCAGTGTTGAAAACAGTTTTGCTTTGAGTCTAGTTATGATTTGAGATTGAAATTATTGCATTTTAATATATATATACAGTACAGACCAAAAGTTTGGAAACATTACTATTTTTAATGTTTTTGAAAGAAGTTTCTTCTGCTCATCAAGCCTGCATTTATTTGATCAAAAATACAGAAAAAAACTGTAATAATGTGTAATATTCCTGTGATACAAAGCTGAATTTTCAGCATCATTCCTCCAGCCTTCAGTGTCACATGTAACATCCAGTCGATCACATGATAATTTAGAAATCATTCTAATATTCTGATTTATTATGAGTGTTGGAAACAGTTCTGCAGAAGAAACTTCTTTCAAAAGCATTAAAAATAGTAATGTTTACAAACTTTTGGTCTGTACTGTATATACTGATAGTTGTTGTTTTGTCATCTTCAGGCATTTTTCACTGAGAAATACATCCAAGAACATCCAAATGACCAGGAGAAGATTGAAAAGCTAAAGGATCTGATTGCCTGGCAGGTAATAATATAATCATGCATGTCTAAACAGCAGTGCTGGAGGATATATTGAATATTCATGAGCTATTTGTCATTATTTTGCTGGAAATATAAATATAATAGCAATAATTCCGAGTCACACAAGTATTGCATTCAATATTTTAATAGCAGATTTGATTAAATATTCAGTAGCAACTTGCTGTTAGTATAATATATATATTTTAATCAATCCAAGCTGTCCTTTCTTCAAAGAATTGATTAAAAAAAATCAAAAACTGTATATAACTTTTCTGACTAGCATGAGCGATGCGAGATAGGAGTTCTTCAGAAGATCTTAAAGCATCTGTCGTGCTGTATAAATATCCAGTGTGAGGTTTTATTTAAAGCAGAGTCTTCTCCACATGTTTGGGTGAAGCAGCACGTGTCTGCTGCTGCAAACTGACTTTATCATCGAATCGAAACGCTTTTATCTCTCTCTACTCAGTCGAAACAGAGATGATGGTTACAGGGCAGAGCAGCACATCAACTCCTCCTGCTGTCTTACTCACAAGACTGTGTATGTGTGTGAGATAGAGATCTACAGAAGATGATCTGAACCCTGATCAAGCTTAATTTGCAGCTGTTTAGTGGGAAATATTTCCCATGCCAATGACAAATACGTTTTTTCTCTCCGAAAACAACATCTGCTGTGTGTCATTCAGCACAATAATGTCTCTCGCTGACGGCTCTTTTTTCTTTTTCTTTTTTTTTTGTGATGTGCTGTAACTCCTTTACTAAACTGCTTGTTAATCCCCCATTATACTTTATTATCACCAATTCCTGGATTTGATCTTTTTGTCAACTTGTTTTCTTTCAGTTAGCACAGCTTTTGTCTAGAGATGGAAAACAAACCTGTTTGCTGGATAAACTTGATTCTGTGTCTTGCTGCATGTCAGTAATGTGTGGGGATTCATGGTTGTCTCATCTTGAGAGATTGACAGCAAGTTTTGATGCTTTTGATTAGCTGTCACCTACAAAATACTAATGGGTCATTAAACCGATGCCTTTCATGTTCAAAAAGATACACCTGGAAGATTTTAAATATTATAAAATACCAAGCATATTATATTACATTAGTTCATATTTTTGGTGCACTTTGTGAACAATTAATGCATTAGCTATCACAAGGTAAAAATAAACAACAGCTATTTACTCTATTTATTTATCTAGATTAATTTAATGATATTGGTAATTTATAAAAACACATTCATTTATCGTTAGCACTAATACAGAAAATGTCTTTGTAAGTGTGTGTTTAGTATGTTTAATGCAGCAGTTATTATAGTTAAAACCATTAAAAAAAACATTTTTGTTACTTCTAATAAAATAAACATTAACTGAAATAAAATATATATTTTTTTTCAGTTAGTTTCAACATTTCTTATTTAATGTAGTTTAATGTGATTTACTAAAATAAACTAAAATGTAAAAAAAACTATATAGACATAAAAAATAAAACTACAAAAAAGCAAACATTCACAGCAAAATAATACATTTTAACTAAAGTTTAAATTAAATATAAATATTAAATATAAAATTGAAACCAATTTAAAATATTAATACATGAACTAAATAAACATTAATAAACTAAAACGCCATCTCAGTGATACTAAAATAACACACAGCTAGAAGTTAGAGAAAAACATTCAAAACCAAACAAGCATTTTTGATATTCAGTTTAGAAAAATGCTTGTGATGACGGTAAAAGTCATTATTCACACATTAAAGAGAGATCGTTTTGTAAAACAACCAGAATGCATTTCTGATGTTATATGAAAGCTCTTTGATGCTATTTGTTGAATGTATCAATCTTGTATTTTTTTTTTTTTACTGTAGCTTTTAATGTTTAGTTTTTTCTCTCGTATTCATGTCAGGTCAGGACATTTGCATGAGATGAGTTACAGCAGCTGTCATCCTGTCAGAGAATAAAGTATGTCTCATGCTTTATCTTACATTTTAAAGACGTGTTCCTCCACAAAGACGATGACAAGATGAGTCGCACAAATCAAGCTCTGTCTTTATTATATAGACAGAGAAATGGTTATGAAATCCTGTTTTCTCAGACACGTGTTGACGCTATCTTAAATGTTCAGTTGTTATAGATTTGTCAGTGTCCAGTGTTTTCTTTATGCAGTATTTATTGTTTATGCCATGACAGACAAAGAGACAGAGTTTGTGTTTGAGCCCAAAGCCACTTTTTCTGTTCGATATGGCGATCGATACATCCTCTTGTCCTGAAGGTAGAACTCGATGCTCTGTCAAACCGGCTGACACTGAAATCCTGTAAACAGCGGTGAAAAGGCAGGACAATCCCCCTGCAGATTTCAGCTTTTGATTACGTTTGCTTTGTGCCGTTTGGTCTCAGAGCGCCGCCGGGACTAGGTCTGGTCTGTGTGAATGTGCTGCTCTCTCGCAGAGCCAGAGCTGTTATTCACACAAATCAGGTGCTTTTGTTTGCTCCGCTTCGTTCATGTCAGCCTGCATCTTTTGCACTGAGAAAAACACTTACCTCAAGCAAGTACAGAAGCTTCAGCTGGTAACGTAGCGTGAGGATCTGGTGAGTTTATTGTATGTTAATGACAAGCAATTCATCCAGCGCTGTGTTGATGGACTGTGTGATGAAGCATATGAAAAATCTAAGCATGCATATCTCTCTGCCGCCTTGCATTGTCATAAATGGTGCAAAAACATTAGTCCCACTCACTTTCAGAGCCTCTAGTTTGTCTGATAATTAGTTTCAGGGCAGATCACACGAATTTAGACTCCAGATGAACTCGGATGTCACTTCACTCATAAGTGCTCCAGTTTAACTTCTTTGTAACTTTTATAAAATGCTACAAAAACAACCATAAGCAGATCTGTGGACAATATCTTCCTGGTTAATTACTAGTTTTTATTTTATATTTAACTAGAGTCGTGACCTTGGGTGTTTTTAACCACATGTATTCTTCATTCTGTGTCCATACATCTGTTTTATTCTCACTCAGAGTTCACTGATGAGGTGTATGAGTCGTTGTCTTTGTGTGATTTTAAAGCAGATTCATTGCTCTGCCGCCTACCCAGAATTCCCTCCCTCTGATCATGTTCTAAAGCTGTGGGTTTCCCTGGAGACACGAGTGCGCTGCAGCTGCTCTATCTGTCTGTATCTCTGACTCTTTCAGAAATTCCCTGCAGTGCTAACAGCTCTTATTAAAGCGGGAATCCTCTCTGTCTCTCGCTCTGCTGTAGTGTCACTCACGACTGTTGGACTGCAGGAGGATCCGCTCACTCTGTGTCTGAGCAAACCCTGCATTATTTCTAGACGGATTATACATTCCTATAATTAAGTGGTGAAGTTGGAGAGCTCGTGCTACAGTACAGTGTGAATGTAATCAGAGCTAAAGGGTGCTTTGAGTGAATTAGCATTAATTGTGTTAATATACAATTGTTTTTGTCTTTCAGGTCAACTGTGTTCATGATAATGAAACTGATCACATGTATACATATTTAAATAATTTAAATATTAAAAGGTAAGCATTTAAAATATTGAAATATTTAAACGAATTATTAAAAATGAAAACTATTTCAACATTTAAAATATGTATACATTAAAATATTAACGGATTTTAAATATTTAAATACGTAATTTAAAAAAATATATATTTTAAATATTTAAACAAATTAAATTTTTTTAAATATAAATACTGTATTTATACATGACAAATATGAAAAGATTTTTTCATATTTATACATAATTCAACAATAAAAATAATTCTGATTTGCAAATTTTTAAACATTTATGCATTTAAAACATTTTAACATTTAAATATTTAAAGTTTAAAATACTTAAATATTTAAAATATTTTAACAAGTACTTAAACATTCAGAAATTAAGATTTAGAATAGAATGAGATTTTTTTTCACCAAGTGTCTGTGCAAACAAACAAGGAATGTGTTGTTTTTTCAGGAGCTCTGTTATTTTTTATTATTATTATTATTTTATTTATTTTTTTACTGGCGTATATTCTTTTTGATCAGTTTCACAAACTCATTGAGTTCAAAACTTAATTTCATTTTTCATCTCAATTAAATGCATCATAATGGACATGTTTGTATTGGAAACCAAGACAAAAATACTGAGATAGAAAATTGTTCTATCAGAGATCTTTTTTTTTTTTTTTTTTGAGTGATTGCTTAAAGTCTGAAGAGAAGCATGATGTCTTAGGCTCATGGTTGATGACCATTTCGACGTGAACATGTCAAAGAAAGTGCTCCTCTCCATCGCATTGCACTGCATTGCATCAGTTAACAGGAAGCAAATACTTCATCTTTATAGTCCTCTGTTTTACTCTCATAATGTAACCTCTCCTTACAATTAGCTGAGCAGTTCAGAATGTGTGTGTTTGTGTATCCTTCTGATGCATTATACTTTATTCTGTACATTCAGATTAGCAGGAGACTCTGAGAGAACATAGTGCCTTGTGTGATGCATGCTTGTGCACAAAGGTTTGTTTTTAATGCTGTGTAATATGGTCCGTCTTTCACAGTAGCTTGCAGAACCCAGCGCTGGTGCTTTAGTGGCTGTTTGCCTGTTTTATGTGTCTGTCAGGCCAGAGGTTTTACGTAGAAGACAGAAAATTGAACCTCCTCGTGATATTTCAGTCCGAGGTGAATCACTGCACTTGAGGCTTCAGTAAATCAGAAGAGTTGCAGGTTACATCTCTCTCCAACAGCAGAAAGACATCATGGGTCATACACCACAATAAAAGGATGCATATCATACTGTGTTCATGCCATGTTGTAATTGCCAAAAGCCAGCAAAATTAACCTGCTTGAAAGAATGCTGTAGGCTGCTGTAAAACACAACATTACATTACACTTGTATGCTACTACTACATATTGCAGAACACAGAAAGCACATCAAGTAAAAATAATTACTTAATATTTGTTTTTTGGTTATTACTAACAACGACAATGTAGATATGTTATTGCCAGCATTAAAAAAATAATAATAACAGTATGAACACTTACGTAACACTTAGACTTACATTTATATTAAAGTACATTATATATGCATCTTTTTCCCCCTTTTTTAGAGCAGCAATAGCTTTCTTTGAAAATAAAAGGGCATTACCAGCAGTACTGAAATCAGGCACTGTGCGGATGCCAGTTCTTGACAGGAGCCCAAGGATGTTCCTGAAACACCTGCGATTTACAAGAACACGGTTTGAGCAGTGTGTGGAGCTCGTGAGACAGCAAGGGCTGGATGAGGAACCTGGCACTGCTGGTGGCCCTGAAAGAATACCTTTAATCCAAAAAGTTGTGCTCTTTCTTTGGTGTATGGAAACCAGAATTCAGTCAGAGAAACTGCAGACAGATTCAACCGCTCTCAACGTGGCGCCCACAAAACACTTTTACAAGTCTTAAAAGCAATGTGTGAACTGGCAGAAACGACATGACACAATTAAAAAATGCATTTCTGGAGTATAATGACATAATAGACTTCAAGATTTTATTTTTCTGTATTATTTTGCAACCAAAAACTTTTTATATTTTTTAAAACCTTTTTAGAAGTTAAAGAAAAAAATTAAACTGTAACACTTTAGAATAATGGTCCATTAGTTAATGTTAGTTAATTCATTATTTAACATGAACAAACAATGAACAATACATTTATTACAGTATTTATTCCTCTTTGTTAATGTTAGTTAATGAACATGCAGTTATTCCTTGTTAGGTCATGCTAATTCACAGTGCATTAGCTAATGTTAACAAGCTCAACTTTTGATCTGAATAATGCATTAGTAAATGTTGAAATTAACAACTAATATTAATAAATGCCATAGAAGAATTGTCTTTGCTTTGATCATGTTAACTAAATAACTAACATTAACAAATGGACCATTATTGTAAAGTGTTACCAAAAAAAACTATTGAAAACTCATTTAAAGTTAGGGTAGGTAAAGTAGATTTTTGGGGTTGAATTTAGAAAAATGAAATTTGATAGTAAAAGTCATTATTTACTCATTAAATATTGAATTTCAGGTTGAATTTTTGGGGTAAATGCTTCATGATTTTTTTATTGAATGTTTTATTTGGTTTGTTAATGCAGCATTGTTGTCCTAGATTTATTGTTTTATCTTTATATATATAATATATTTTAATTTATAGAATTTAACTACATGGCTACATATAAAAAATGCATTTATAGGGAATAAAGACATAAGACTTTTAATTTGCTTAATTGTTTTGTAACAAAGAATGTGTATATTTATTAATACAGCAATAGAAGTGTGAGAGGAAAATAATGTAAAAATACATTTAAAGTTATTTTATTTAGGTACATGTTTTTGTACTGGGTTTAGATAAATGCTTGACCTACCACATAATAAAAGTCATTATTTACACGTTGGTTTATTTGATGCCATTTGGTGAATGTTTCTTTTATTCATGTCAGGTTGATTTTTGGGGTGAATGCATAGTGGGGGTTTTTTCGCAAGTTTCCTGTAACTTTGTTGCATTTTTCTGTCGTTGAATTCCTTTGCTTGTGTTTGTGTGCGTCTCATTCAGATCCCGAACCTGGCTGAAGGAGTTCGTATCCACGGCGAGAAGGTGACGGAGGCTCTTCGTCCGTTTCACGAGCGTCTGGAGGCATGTTTCAGACAGCTGAAAGAGAAGGTGGAGAAGCAGTACGGCGTCAGAACACTAGTGAGTCCCAGCAGACAGACACTATCCAGACACACTGAGCCTGAATCATCACATCAGCCTTCATGCATTCATCTCTCACCCTTCACGGATGTTGTTCATCACAGCTCGCTTGCATGCATCACATTGCCTCTGGATGGACTCTTTCCTCACAATACAAACAGATCACTCTTAACTTCTACACATATTCTCTCATATTCTCTGATTTGTGTGTTGCATGTTTGTTGGATCTTGGTTTCCTCTCTTGGTTTCTTCTTCACTATCTTGGGACCTTGTTTTGTCTTGCTCACTGGGGAATGTAATGCATTATTATTTAAATATGCTGCTTTATAAAGAGAAGCTGCTTTAGAATAGATCCTGTGAAAGCACTACAGAAATTGTGAACTGAATAAAGTCATGGCAGCTGTTCTGTGTTTATGGGGCTGATTTTTCAAAGTCAACTATAAAAATCTGAACAGTCACTCTTTTTTCAATACTTTTTACTTTCCCGCTACAGCATGATAATATGCATGCAAAAATATATACTTTTTTAGGTTTTTTTTTTTTGTTAAACAGAATCTTTAACAACCTTATGTTCAAAATTAAGTCATAAATTATTTTTAATAACATGAATAAAATGGCACTATTTGGGTGATAAACTTTTTTTGGAATATAAATTCTGTAGGAAATCTATAGAATAAAACAAATTAAGATAATTGTGACTTTATTATTAAAAATAGTATTATTATAATCTTTTTAACCTTATATAATAACCTTTTTATTTTTTATTCTGTAATCAAACAAAATAAATAAAAATAACAAGTTTCAGAATTGTTATATATATATATATATATATATATATATAAGATTCCTCTTTTAATCAGTGATATTATGTGGTAAATCAAATAATGATCGGTTTCTCATCAAAATTGTCTTCTGTAAAAGCCTGGTCATTTTTTGTGACACCTGCCACTGACTCAATCATGCAGTTCATCAGTGCTGTTATCATTACCTTTTAATTAAATCTAACAAAAGAGCACACCAGTCACTAATGAACTGAACACAAACACCCTTCTGTTATTATTCAGTATGACCTTGTTTGAAATGAGAAAGATTTCTTATGAAGTTACTTCATACAGCATAGTTTTAATATGTGATTGATGAGTCTCGCTTTCATAATCCTTTAGTTTGAAATGCTTTTGCAATTGTAGTTTAAAGCATCTCATCTTTTCTTTCACATCTGGTTGCTGTGGAAAATCATGTGTGTAGCACGAACAATGCAAATTTTTACTGCATTTGGTGCCAAAAACCTTAACCTACATGAATGCAGTCTGTCATTACGTTGTCTTGAGTGAAGAAAGTTTCCTCAGCTGTATGTTGAGACGCCCAGAGTCAGTGCGAGTTTTGTAACCGTGGGTAAGACGTTCCCAAACACACTTGCAGTTTTGGCACCTGAGATCCCTGACAGGAATGAGAGATGAGGACAAAAGAGTAAGACAGACAGGTAGAGAAAGAGAGCAAACGTGTGTGTGAGAGAGAGAGAGAGAGAGAGAGAGAGAGAGAGTTGCTGTAGCTGGCATGTATTGATCGGCACGCTCTGAGAAGGTGCTAGAATTAGCAGCGAAGCCTCCTGAAGTGTGTGAAAGACTGAGAACGTCGTCTGTGCTGCATATCTGTTTCAAGGACAGCTCAGGACTGTGTGATCCAGAGGAAGAGGATAAGGAAGGTATGAGTGATTCATACAGTATATTCACACACAGAAAGCAAGAACTGTACTAAAGCAATGGGAATAAGCAAAAACACACTCAGGACACAGCAGGAGTCTACTGTTAAATTGCTGTCTGTCGAGTCAGTGAGTGGTCTGAACTCTTGAGTGCATCTGAAAATGAGTGAATTAACGTATAATGTGATTCCAGACGGACAGAGATTAGGCAATCACAAGACCGTGTCAGAGAGACGGGAATGATTCAGACTGTTATGGGTGCAAGAAAGTGTTAAATATAGCCTCTTTTAAAGACCTGAATGTTGTGATGTGTTCCTGTGTGTTTCAGCCTCCCATGTCAGACGAGCGACGGGGCAGTCGTCCGCGGTCAATGATTCGCTCCTTCACCATGCCGTCATCTCAGAGACCGCTGTCTGTCGTGTCTGTGACCTCCATATCATCAGACAACTCTCCCTCCAGACCGGGGTCAGACGGGTAATCACACACACACACACACACACACACCATCTAGAGCAATACATCTGCAGAAATCCACCGTTCTTTCTTTATACTGTTCATACACAATTTTGGGAAATAAATAAATGCTTTTAATTTTTTATTTATTTTCTGCTTGTCCAAGATTCCTGAAGAATGTCACGGATTCTACAAAAATATTAAGCAGCACAAATGTTTTCAACATTGATAATAACCAGAAATGTTCCTAGAGCAGTAAATCAGTATATCAGAATGATTTCTGAAGATCATGTGACACTGAAGACTGGAGGAATGATGCTGAAAATACAGTGGAGCATCACAGAAATAAATTACACTTGTAAAGATTTCAAATAGAAAAGTTATTTTAAATTGTAATAATACTTCACAAATTTACTATTTTTAATTTATTTTGATCAAATAAATGAAGCCTCGGTGAGCAATAAGAGACTTCTATCAAAAAATGAATCCCAGACTGTTAAACAGTAGCATACGCACACAGTATTTCATATTTATATTAAATAATGTTTAATGAAAAGTAAATGAAATATATTTTACGATGTGTTTAAAGCTCAAAGAATAGTAATTTTCATTCTAGATTTATAATATATAATATTTAGTTTTATTATACTATTGCAAAGTTTTTTTGTTTTTTTTTTTGGTGTAGAACTTGTTTAATGAGCGAACTAAATGTAAATGTTTAATCAAAAAAATATATAAAGTATGTTTTTGGAATATTTTACAAATGCAACACATTTTATTTAAACTATATATTCATCTAAAAATAAGATAAATATGTTAATTGTTAATTTAAAGTGAATATTTGAAGGGTTAATTGAGCTAATAAGTACAGCTAATGGCTTGACTTGTGACATCAGTATGATCCAGTGGAACAGCAGTATTAGTGAGCACTGATGCAGACCTCTGTCCACAGTCATGTATTTTCTTCTTCTAGCCGTTGGAGGACTAGTACAGAACATTTCCTCGGTTAGAGTGACTTTTCTGGTCTCCATAATGCAGCTCTTTGTCATTTCCATCTCGTGTCTCTGTGGGCGTTCTGTTCCCATTCACACTCTCACAGCCGTAATGCACCGAATCACCTGCTGTTTCTCCAAGAAGATCATCTTACTGCACTTTGAGAAGTTCCTTCAGCTCAGACAGAATCAGCCGATGGGTTTAGATGTATAAATCCACTGTAAAGCACGTGGTGTTGTGGCCTGTCGGGTTAGTGGCACAGATGCCATCCAGAAGCGTCCATTAGTGCATGTTTGAAGAAAGATGCCCTCCACTGCTGTTTAAATGTGAAGGAGAGCTTTTGATGACTTAATCCAGCTCATTAAAGTGCTTTGATTCGCTTGAGCCAGAGATTCTGCTTAACTTTTTCATTGCTTCGCACTTTACAAAACTGCCTGCGAGTCTGATTATCGGCCGGGTCAGCAGATATGAAAACACACTCTCACACACTTTAAATGCAGCGATATTCACTTTTACCAGCGTGTGTTTTTGCATGGGTGATGTAAGATTTCTCTCCAGCATCGCTGCGTTTTTAAGAAACTAGTTTGTTCTGAGCTTTGGACCAGAAATCCAATATTGATGACAGTTGTTCTGTGCATCACGTACGTTTGTGCTAACAAACACACTTACTGTGGTTTTCATTTACTTTATGAAATGGCAGATAAGGATGGATTTGGCGTGAGAGCGTTTCGAGTCGGTGTTGCTGTATCTTACCTTCATCTATCATGTGCTGCTGTGCTTTGCAAACTTGAACATTTGGTTTCCTGTGATTTATTAAACACTGTTATTGCAGATTTTTGTGGATTTAAATGTTACTTGAGTATCATTAGCTTGGTTTGCACAATGTTTTCCCAAAAAAAGGATAATTGATTATTGTGTGTTAATGCATCATTTAGACTTGGTTAAATTATAAACAAAGCACTCCGTTATTTTTATCAGATTAATTAATATATGGAATATAATTTATATATATATTTATTTCTGTTAAAAATAACACTGTTTTTTATTATACAAACTAAGGACTTTAAAAAAACTTTTTTTAATGGGAAAACATTAAACATTAAAACATACTAAAAATATTTCTGCCGATTTTATTTATTATTAAAATATTTTGTTTTAATTACTTTAATATTACTATATTCGAATTACGAAATTCTTTCTTCAGAAAATGTGTTTAAAGAAAAAACAAAATATAAATGGTATATTAAAAATATATAAAATATATTTCAGATCCATTTTAAAAATGCAAAGAATTTAATTCCAGTATATATATTTTTTTTTTTCATTTTGTTATACTAATAAAATGCAAATGAAAAACTGTTGTATAAAACTTGAAAATGATTTCTTATATAAAGTTATTTATATAAGTATAATAAGTAAATAAGTTTATTTATATTTGAAATGTATTTTCATTTTAATGTTTTTATTATTCTTTTTCATTGATTGATTGATTTGTGGTGAGGCCTGTGAAAACATTAGCCAAGTACAAATATGAACAGCTCAGCTGACCAAGCCAGCAGAAAAAAGAAAAAATAATAAACCTAAGATTGAGCCCTGATCTCTGAAATAGAATGTAATAAAAATAGAATGTATCATTTTCAGGTAATAATCACGGTTGGTTGCCATGACACTTCAGACTGTACACCAGAAACCTGCTTTTGAGTTTAAAGTTGGAGCTAAATGTCAAATGAGTGCTAATATTTGCTCAAGACCTCAGAAGAGCTTCTCTGTGATATTAAAGATCCTCCAACACAACACAGTTTTCTCCGTCCTCCTCTCCTCCTCTGATTCCTCTTCTCTCTCTCATCTGATAGATTTGCCCTGGAGCCTCTCTTACCAAAGAAGCTGCACTCCAAGTCTCAGGATAAACTGGATCGAGATGAACCTGAGAAAGACAGGAAGGAGAAGAAGAAAGAGAAGAGGAACAGCAAACACCAGGAGCTGTTTGATAAGGAGCTGAAGACGGCTGAGATCCCGCTGCAGCCCAGCGAGGCGGTCATTCTGTCCGAGACCGTGAGTATCTGTCCACACAAACACAAGGAAGAATCAGCCACTGAAAGCAGACCTACTGCATCAAACGTCCAAACCAAAGACAAAATGTTTGCTTTTGCAACATCTGGCTCGCATTTCACCCCGAAATCAAGAAGGTATGAGGAAATGACGTCTAGAATCTAACAGCATTAAGATGAGGAGCATTGCTTTGTCATTTTCAAGACAATTCAGTGCATTTTCCTCCAAGAATCTCTTTAGTTATGTGCAATCGCATTTTTTACATTTGATTTTTGTAATTCTCTTGATTTTCATTACTGTAATGCAGTCATTTTTGAAATGATGTAAAAGTGGAAAAATCATAATCCTTCATTTTTTTTCATCACAAAAAGAAAATATCATTAAATATACAAAATAAAAATTTTATCCCCTCCAGTTTTATTATTAACTACGAATAAAACTGATTTTAAAAATAAAAAAAATGATACATTTTATATTGGATACGTTTTATTTTTTAATTAAAAATAAATAAATAAAATGCATAGCCAACTAACTAAGATAAAGCAAGCTGAAGTGCACAAACTATTACAAATGACAAGAATATTTACTAAAATTAAAATGAAAACAGAAAATGTAAAAACAAAAGCTAGTTCAAAATCTTAATAAATACTATAATAGTAATAGTGAATATAATAAAACGGTAAAATGGATGGCAGTGATTTCCTGAAACGTGATGGTGTTCTTGACTTGATTTGATGCAGTGTAAACTGAAAGACTCTCATTTGTGTGCTTTCCATTTGAATGAATCCTTCCTGGAGCAGTTCTTCTCGTCTTTGTGTTTCTGTTTTTGAGGCTGTGTGTGAAATGAGGCACGCGTCTGAATCAGCACTTGTGAGTCTCTTCAAGCTCTTTGAATATGAATACAGAATGTGCTCGAGAACAAACAGCACATAATAAGAACTAATTGACCCATTAAGAGCCTCTCTGAACTGTGAATAAAGGAAAAACTAGCCCTGGACCTTCTGCATAGTTTGTCTTTTATAAATCATCATGATGACCTTGACCCTTCCTATAGTCTGCTGACCTCTGCGATTCACATTCAGCCGATAAAACATGAGCTAAATAATCTGATTTACTGCCCGATTAATCTGTCATATCGATAGCAAGCCCACCTGCTTCATACTGGACATCTTTAACAAGCGTTTTTTATTTGTTAATGTCTTGATCTGATGAAGGACAAATAATATAAATGTTTAAATAAATGTATGTTGTTGTTGTTTTTTTTTACATTTGTTAATTTTTTTTCTATTACAAATGAATTTTTTTTATATTAAACTTCCTTAATATGAAAACAAAATAGAAATGTTTAATGAATAAATATAAATGAAGTATTTTTCTGACATGTTAAAAATGCAAAGATCTTAATGTTCTTACTAATTAATTATTACTTATTAATTATTATTTATTTATTTTCCTGATGCTAAAAGTATCTTTCTGTTAAAAATATGCATATTTACAATATGTAGTTTAATTTCATTAGCGATTCTGAGCAGCAGTTTACACTGCGGAGGGGTTTCTAAATGTTTCAGATTTGTAAGAATGTAGAATTGGATGTTACTTTTTAATGCACATGTAATGCACAACTGGAATAATTCATAAGCCCGCTGAGTCATGCATTAGATAAACCTGTATGCTCATGGAACAGGATCTGAACGGTTTGAATTGCTGTTCTTTACTCGTTACACCTTACTATAGTATCCATCCATTTCACTTTCTACTTCCATGGTCACGTTTAGTCTTGATTCAAGGAAACCTTTCATTAGTGATTTCCAGAAACAACTCTGTAATGTTTATCTGTCATGTTTTCCTCTCTCCAGATCAGTCCGTTGAGGCCCCAGAGGCCCAAGAGTCAGGTGATCAACCTGCTGGGTGAGAAAAGGCTCTCGGTGTCTCCAGCAGCTCCTGCCAACCCGTCTGTGGCCAGCGTCCCACCTCCCATCACGCCCCGGGCCAAACTGCACTTCAGCTTACTGTCTGGATCCAGTATGTCATACTTCACCCTGATCTGCCATTCCCCCCTCCAGTTTTATTTCGAAGCATGATGAAACTGGGCCAGTTTTACTAAAGCAAGCAAGGATAAATAGTTGACAAGTTGATAGCTGATACATTTACAACAGTAACTTAAATTTACAAAAAGATCTGCCTATTTTAGGAAGAAAGCCACTCCAAAACATTCATATGTAATTCAAGATCCAGAGCTGACATTTGAATAAATGAAGCTGAAAGACTGCTGTAAATAGAAGATCAGCATGGAGATATCTAATCAATCACACATCTGCACACCTGCACGCCTACAGCAGTCAGCATATCTCAAATAATAATAAATCAATAAAAACTGGAATGCAGCAGTAGGAGTTTTGGCATCTCACATTGTCCTCTGGTGTTGTTTTATCAACATGAACAACAATTAATTCTATTTTAGCTTCTGGAACAAATAGAGCTCTTGATAATTATCCAAGACCTTCAGTCTGATTCACATTCATCATTTAAAAGTTTGGGGTCGATAAGATTCTTTAAACGTCTTTGAAAGAACTTTTGCTTACCAATTAATTTAATTCTAAATACAGTATAACGATAATATTGTGAAGTACTAGCATTTAAAAAAAAAAAGTTTTGTATTAGAATACATTTTTAAAATGAATTTGAAAACTTTCTCTGATGAATAGAAAGTTCAAAAGAACATAAATTATTCTACATTTCTTTACTTTCATTTTTGATAGACTAAATATACTGTACATCCTTTCTATTAATTTCTATAGAAACATCTTCCTGACCCCAAACTTTTGAACTGTAGTGCATGTAGTATTTTATATATATATATATATATATATATATATATATATATATATATATATATATATATATATATATATATATATATATATATATATATATATATATATATATATATATATATATAAGTTTAATTTTCATACTATTTATTTTCATTTTAATATTAGTTCTGTTTATGACTTTATTTAATGTATACATTTATATTTATTTCTTCATTTTCCCCATGGAAATGAAAGGCTTCCTGTGATCATTTAATTCTCCCACATAAAACATATATCAGGACAAACTTTCAAGGACTTATGGACCCAGAAAAACCTTTACCATTTTTATCATGTAAAGAATCACATATAGAGCTGTACTCATTTACATTTATTCATTTAGCTGACGCTTTTATCCAAAGCGACTTAAAATTGCTACAGTATATATGTCAGAGGTTGCACGGCTCTGGAGCAACTATGGGTTAAGTGTCTTGCTCAGGGACACAGTGGATTCGAACCCGGGTCTCTCACACCAAAGGCATGTGTCTTATCCACTGCGCCAACACCAGTGAATTTGATCAAATGTTTAATTTGTGTCTTCCATTTAAATACAACCAAACTTTCTCGCACAGTAAAGCACTCGTGCTCTGTAGTGTGGTGACACACAAGCGCAGGACTGTGGGAGGCTGTTAAAGAACGCATGAAAGCGTGTCTGAACTGGTCTCCCACTCGCCGCGTGTGAAGATGTGTAAGGGATTCAGGCTTTGCGAGGCGTTTGCTCTCCCATGGGTTCAGCCCACTGTCTGGATTCAGAGTTTGCATCGCGTGTCGTCATCTGTGCTCGAATCACTGCGCAGCCTTCCTCAAACAACAGATTGAAATGTTTTAAAAAGATAATATTAACATAATATTGATCTCAACAGAGCTTTGTCTTGTTTCTACACAGATCTGGAGCTGAATGGGACGGGTTATGTAAATAAGGGCGAAACTCCGCCTCCACTTCCTGTCAAGAGCAGCATGGGTGACTATGGCAACCTGATGGACAACTCAGACCTGGCCAGTCCGACCACGCCCCCTCCTCCACTGCCACACCAGCGGGTATAACACATCATCCATATCCATCAAAGAGCGTCGTACATATTTCTGAAGCGGTTTACTGCTTGATCTTCATTTCCATTATCTGTACACCATCATTAGTGCTTAAAAAATCCGTGTAGAAGTCTGTTCCTGGATCGTCAGGTGCCTTCAGAGGCCAAACAAGCAGAAGTGTAGTATAATATCGAGGCTGTTTGTCAGTGTCATGAATGCTGACGCAGTGAGACTCTTCTCATCATGAATGAACAGTGTGTGAAGAGGACAGGATGTGTGTGACGTCCCTTGATCAGATGCTCGTCTCTGGCTCTCGTTCTCTCTGCTGAAACCGTTTAATAACTCATAACCTGAACTTCTCTGCAGCTGCTTTGCTTTATGAATGCTGTTATTTTATGATACACTTCTTGTTCCAAAGTCTGGGTCAGTAAGATTTTGTTAATGTTTTGAAAGAAGTCTCTTATGCTCAGGCTGCATATATTTGATCACAAAAACAGTAAAAGAATTATATTAAAAATAATATTGCTCTTACTATTTGAATATACTTTAAAATGTCATTGATTCCTGTGATGCATAGTTTAGTTTTCAGAATCCTCAGAAATCATTCTGATGTGCTGATTGGGTGCACAAGAGACATTTTTTTATAATTGTATGAAACAGCATTTATTTGAAACAGAAATCCTTTCATGTCTTTCAATGCATCCTTGCTGATTTGAAATAATAATTTCTTTAAAAAAATACTGAACCCAAACAGTAGTTTATAAAAAATGTTTCATTTTTTCTACTTTTTTCATTCATTCATACTTTGTTGCTTTCATATATCAGTCATATAATATAGAGACTTTATTTTATTTTTATTGTAACTGCTTAAAGTTAGAAAATATAACTTTTATTAACATTTTAATATTTATATAATATATTTATACAAACTTTTTCTATTTATTTACAGTAAAATAATAAAATCACTCAAGTGTTTTAAAACCGTATTCTCTTTTCCTCATGTTTCCAGCACCTTCCGCCTCCGCTACCCAGCAAGACCCCTCCTCCTCCCCCTCCAAAGACCACTCGAAAGCAGACCTCCATTGATTCGGGAATTGTCCAATAAGCCAGAAGACAGCATTGTCAAACGGAGACATCCGCGTCATGCCTCTTCCAATGATTTTCCGTCAACATCCCTGACAGTCTGGCATGATGAATACCTCACCTCGGCCTCGTCCAGTGCCCGATCAGACCCCGGTGACCGTACACACTCACCTCAGAGAAGCAGACCACTGCACACATCGATGCAGAGGAACCGGAGTCAGGGAGGTCCACTTGAGATGAATCGAGGGTTTTCTCTCTTTAGGCAGGAGTGCACATTATCTTTGAGACACGTGACCAATTCAATCCATTTTAGTGTCGCATAATTTCCTCTTTCTCTCATTTTTACATGATATTTTTATCCTCGATATATACACATTTATGTACAGAGGTTTGTATATATGATTTTATTTTATTGTTTTCTTGAAAGTAAATTTTATCCTTTAATTCACCATTTATAAAAATTGGCATTTTTATCCAAAAAGGGCTTGATTTTCATTTTGTTTTTTTTAAGAGCGGGACAGTATAGATATTATTCCATGCATCTTTTATTGTTTTTATATTGTTGTTGTCGTTCATTCTCATTTGGAGTGATAAATGTCATTGTACCTATCAAGCATATAAACCACATACAAGTATATCGATAACATTGACTGCTCCAAATCCACTACTGACTTCTGAATAAACTCAATCTGTTTGTAAAGTGCCTCTCGTTTGTGTTCACATTTGTGAATGGGACATGATGATGTAGTGCACGGCAGGAACGACTCGTGTGTGTGTTTATGTAAATGTGTGTTTGAGATGGTGCTGTTGGGTCCAGTCCAAGAACGTGTGAAATGATCGAGAACGAGATAAACAGTCTCAAGGTGTCTTTAATACCCGACTGAGTCCGTTTCCCACGGTACACTATCAACATCTAACCTGATTCATCCAGCTGAAGATCCTTTGAAAGGAAAGGTCAAATTCTGGCGTTTCATGATCAAATTCAATCAGACTCTCCAGGCTGAGCTTCATATAAGTAGCTTAGTTTTTTCTTCAAAAGATATTGTCTGTTCTTTTTTGTACCTCGTATCATTTTAGTCACACTGCTGTCAGAACTGAAATAAACCCAAAGTTATATTTTATGCTTCATTGAGCAGTAGAGCTGCAATCATTTAGCAGATTGTGCTTCCATGAAACAAATGACTTTGTTGTTTATTAGAGGATGCTGGGAAAATATCCTGCTGGACTGTCAGTCGTTTTTCCTTCGTGTTAATTACAGAGTTATTGAGGCCTAATACAACAGCGGCAGCAAATTAAATTTAACTTTCTATTTAAACCAGAGGCAGAAAATAACTTAACTCCGTCATTCCCAAAAGATTTCCATCTAAGTGAGAACTAATGTGATTTGCTCCTTGAATAGTCCAGTGAAACAAATTGCATGTCTTAACAAGTTTTTAAGAAGTTAATAATATTTTCTCATTTTCGTTTAGTTTAACTTGATTTACTATAACTTGATGTACTGAAATAAAATGTATATAGATATGTTAAAAAATAACTAATATTAATTACCCCCCTCCAAAAAAAAAGAAATTACTCAAACATCAACAAAAATAAAAATGAAAAATATTAAAACAAATTCATAATATTCATTAAAAAAAAAACATAAAAATGCATTTTGTTACTTGAATTGTTAACTTAAAATATTTAAGAATAAATAAAACTTATTTTATTTTTATTCTTCATTTAGTATAAATTGATGTACAAAAAATAGCTTAAATGAATTGCATAGATATAACTAACAACAAAACAGTGTTAATTTAAAATCAACTAAAATGAAAATGAAAAATATAAAATTAAGAACATTCAAAAATATTAATGAAAATTATAATATCTCAGTGATCGAAAATAATGCTGGTGCAACTTTGATTTAAATGACCTAGAGCAATCTTGTGCCAAATCTAGTGACTGTACAGTATTTATTCTTTTGTCTGGATCCACCGTTGTTTCATGTTCTCTATAGACAGTTCTTGTAGAAGTATTTTTAGTTCATTGAAGCTCAAATGTTGACCGAATGTTGTGCCTGACATCCACATCTGTTCATCTTCAGAAATCTTTTGTGCCTCATTTTAAGTCTGTTCGATATACGTGTCAGATCCCAGGTGATGAAACCGTCACCTTGCGAGAAAAGATGATTACATTTGCTTAAGCAATTTACAAGGCCGGCAGTGAAATAGACATGGAAAACAAACCCAGTGTCATTTATGTGCTCAAATATGATCTGTGGTCAAGAAATCAATAACAGGCCGTAAGTCCGTGTGAAATGATGTCCTGGCACGGCTGATTGAGTATGCCACGTGTAATGTATTGCCTTCACTTCTGATTGACAATAAACAATAGTTGTAATGCAAAAGCAGAGCTTAGTCCAAAGCTGCATGCTAACCGTCTCAGACGTCGACCCGTATAAACATCTCATTACCGACAGATGCTTCGAGTCTCCTTTATTGAAATTCTTTTGCTGTTCTATGAATCACTTTGTGCTGTTCTGATTTTAATATAACTGATATATATTCATACAGGAGGGGCCGGAGGCTAAATTGAATCCATATTTCACTGTGATTGTGTTTGGTCTCTGTGGTGCGGTCTGTCACAGCCGGCTCTGATTGGAGGGGAACATCCTCCATTGAACCTCGTCTGTGTACAGATACAGAGACAAAAATGGCTCGCTTGTGTAACCCTGGGGTGAATTTAGGTAAACTGGCCTGCTTTTAGCCAACCGTCTCAATAAATCACTCACAGACCCATATTCACCTTTCGTACTTCCATCTAAATCAGGAAAAAATCTGTTCAGCTCATATTTCTCCATGAAATTAATACATTGATTGACTGGATGACATACATGTTTTCTTTATTCATTGTTGTATGTATGTACGTATTATCACTAGAATGTAAATAATAATTGATGAAGGGGCGTTGAATTATTAGAAAATAATGCACAGCCAAGGTGATGTGTTTTTTGATTAAATTTTTTTTTTTTTTCATTATTCTAATAATGCAACCGTCCGTCACCGTTACTATTTTTTTTTTATTTTTTTTTTTTTATACATATTTGGGATTTGAAAGGAGCATTTATTATTCAAAAACTTTTTATTTACTGATTCTATTTAGTTTTTATTATCTTTTTATATATAATATTATTATATATTTTTTTTGTGCACTGTTCAGTGAAGTTTAATACTTGGTTTAGGTTGAGAAACTCTCAATTTAGTGTGTTTGCAATCACTTTTTATTCCTTTGTTTTCTACGCTGTATGTCATTTTGGATAAATATTGTTTATGATTTTATGAATACTCTTGAGTTAAGCCATTTGTGCTCACTCAGTTTTCTTCTGTATCAGTGCTGAATTATGAGCGTCTGACATGGTAGATTTTCTCTTGTCTTGCAGGTATTGATCAGCTGGTGGTGTTTTATTGCAGGTCCCATTACAGCAGCATATCAGTGAGAAAAGCAAAGACCGACTCGTTTCCACTGCAGATCTCACTGACTGAGTCCTTGGAGGCCGAGGTCTATTTCGGAGTTATCTGTCCATTCCCTCATTTCCAGCAAGAGCTCAGCTTGAGCCTGAGGTTTGGAGAGCTTGAAGATCCCAGGGTACAGAAACAATCCCACACAATCGTTTGTGGAATTTACCCAGAAAAAATGTCTTAACGTCTGTGTTTTTAGAAGGTCTGCTACAAAACCTATTGAGCTGCCTCGGTGCATACTGCCTACAGATGTCCTCTTAAAGGAGTAGTGCATTCAAAATCTACATTTATTAAAAATATACTCCCCCTCAGGCCATCCAAGATGTAGATGAGTTTGTTTCTTCATCAGATAATGGAGAAATGTAGCGTTTTTAATCATTTGCTCCCCAATGGATCCTCTGCAGTGTATGGGTGCCGTCAGAATGAGAGTCCAAACAGTTGATAAAAACATCAAATTGATTTTTTTTTGGCTGTACGGTTCCTTTAAATGGAGTGTAACTTCATTAATTAGTGATTTGTAATGTTTTATATTGGCAGTATTAACATCAATATACAGTAGGTGACAAAATAGGAAGAATCGATGATTAAGGTGCATGCATTTACATCCTAAAAGTTAGCGAACTAGGTTTTGGAACAGAGAGCTAAGGTTTATTTATTGTGTGATTCTGTTCTCGGGGATATTAATGGCATTTTAATTTTTGTGGCATTTAAAGGCATTGTGTTTATTTAGCAAAATGCTCTTGGTGGTTCTATTGCAGTGATTAATAGCTCAAAGCAAACACTCATCCCACAAATTCAAGAACAGACGTAATGTTTAAGTTAAGTTTAATGTTTAATAAATTGTGAACAGAACTTCATGCTCGTGTAAACATGCTTCTCAAGTTTAACTAACGAAAGGCTTCTGCTCGAGGCTCAGATGTCTGGAGACCTTGCTTTTTATTGTGTGTCTTGAGGCTCAAAGCCAGAATGACATGATAAAACTGTCTCCCGCTGTCTGGCTTGTGTTGTCATCTTTTCTTTACAGGAACAAAACACAAAAGGTATTAATGATCAAAAAGTCAAATAAAAAATGCATAATGATCCCAATTCTTATCAAGTTTCTCAGCTTATTTCACTTGGGTTCTAAAAAAAATTGGAATTATTATAAACTTGATTTTATAAATTATGAACTTCGTATTTTAATTCAATTTTTTAGTTCTAGCTTTTGCCATTTTTGTTTGTTTTCTGAAATATTTCAAATTAGACACTTTTTTTTATTTCAGTTTTAGTAATTTTATTTAATGAATTGGAGTGAAATGTTATCAAATTAAATTTATAACATTTCAATTGAAGAACATAATGTTTAATAGTCATAGTTTACAATACACTTTTAAAAATAAAGGTGCTTCACGATGCCATATGGTTCCATAAAGAACCTTTAACATCTGAAGAACCTTTATGTTTCTTAAAGGATTCTTTGTGGCAAAAGAAGGTTCTTCATATTATAAAAAGGTAAGAAAGAGATGGTTCCTCTAGAGAACCTTTGACTTAATGGTTCTTTGTGGAACCAAAAAATGGTTCTTCTATAGCATCACTTGAAGCACATTTATTTTAAATCACTAATCAAAATGGAATGTAATGGGATTGAAAGGAGTATTATGTTTTGTTTACTGCTTTATATATATTTTATGTAATACTCCAATTTTTTCGCAAGTCAATGTATTTTTTTTTTTTTTTTTTTTTTTTTTTTTTTTTTTTTGTAGTGCAATAAGTGACCCATTGAAAATGGAAATATTTGAATAGGACCAGGTGTCCCAGCCTAAACTGGTTGGCTGGTTTAAGAGGGGGTTTGGACACATTTCAGCTCGGGAAGTAAGACTTAAACCAGCTATCAAACCATCGTAGGCTGAATTAGGCATTTTCAGTGCGGTATTAATGTATAAAATTATCTGTTAGCACTGTGCAAATGAAGATTCACTTTCTGTTTGCCCGCACATTTTGACAAAAGAGAAGCCTTTTTCATTTACTTTTTCACATCACTTTATCATTTTTACACATTTTCTGTGTATAATTTAATAAGACTGTATTATGTTTTCCTACAAATTTCCATTATAGATCCTGCTGTGGCCGAATCTGAAAACATTGTATATGTGGGAACTGATAGAACTGCATCGATTTGCTGCGTTATAAAGTCGTCCAATTACCACCCCAAACTAGGTGTGTGTTTCTGATCGATTTTATGTAAATGTTGTGGGCAAGCCTGCCAGTGAGACAAATATACAGAGGAAAATCATCCTTGTCCTATTGATCCTGGCTCATATAATCACTAATCTATGGTCCCAGTCGAACACATCGATCAGGGCACTCGAGTGACACGGTGAACAATGCTCCGATATTAGTCCGTTGCTTTAGCTCTGGCTTTCTTGTGTTGATGTATTTTCTAAACAGATACAGTAGTTGGGGCAATTTATTTTTACACAAAAGTCATGAGTCAGAGTTTGTTTCTTGCTGTTGAAAGTCAGAGTCTGGTGTCTATTACTTAATGTGTAAAATGCATCATGATTTCCACAAAAATAAGAAGCATTTCAACTGTTTTCAACACTGATAATACAAAAAGGCATATCTTGAGCATCAAATCAGCATATTAGAATGATTTCTGAAGGATCATGTCATACTGAAGACTGGAGGAATGATGCTGAATAATTGAAAATAATTTTAAATGTGTGTAAATGGAAAACGGTTGTTTTAAATTGTAATGTTATTATAAATTTTACTTGGCTAAACATAAGCTTCAAAAACATTTCAAATTGGTCAAAAGTGCTGTATTGTAGCCAGAATAAGCTGTATATTGGACCAGGCTTTATGCTAATAGTCAAACTACTATTTCAGTGAATCTAGAAAGTGATTAGCTCAAATAAAAGTGTGATGTTGAAGAACAGAAGCTCGCTAAATATTGAACTGCCTGAAAAATACTTTAGTTCTCTCTCAATCCATTTTAGCATGCGCAGAAATACTTCACTTTATTAAAACCAAAGAGTTTCTGTAACTCAGAGGCACTTTGATATTCGGTTCATATCGCACACATCAGGACACTTCACAACTGATTTCAGTAAGATTAGCAGTGGCAAGCTCCAAATGCACTTTACAGACAAATACTGTGTAAGAGAGTTGAGTTTTAATTAGACAATTAGCTGTTTTCTCTCTGTTTATCAAAGTCAGTCAGTCAAACAGCTGATAAAAACATCACAATAATCCACAGCACTCACTCCATCAGTTAACGTCTTGAGAAGACGAAAGCTGCATGTTGGGTTTTTATTTAAACCGTCATTCAGGTGTTTTACTTTAGACCATTCCTTGTGACCAAAATATGATTCCATAATCCATAACGCCACTTCCTCCGGTGAAAAAGTCCATCTCCTTTTGTCAAACATGTCACCAACATGTTTGTTTGGAGCGGTTTTGAAATGTTTTCATTTGTAAACGGTGCTTGAACAGTGCCATATTTCTCTCCTGATTCAGACTTTTTCGCTGGAGAAAGCTATATTATAGAGGACTACTGTATTAGCTGGAAGCAACAGACGTCTTGATGGATTTGTTTCTAACAAACACGCTGCTTTTTACTTCACAAGACATTGATGGACGATGGACAGTTACTTGTGGAGTATTGTGATGTTTTTATCAGCTGTTTGACTCTCATTCTGACGGCACCCATTCACTGCAGAGCATCCATTGTGTGGCATCTACATCTTGGATGGCCTGAGGGTGAGTAAAGTTTAAGGACATTTTCATTTTTCCAGTAAAATCCAGCATATAGGCCACTGACTGTGTTTTGGAGCAGAGCCGTTGTGTGTATCTGGTTTGAGTGAAATGTGTTTACAGCACGTGACATGCCACTTTCATTTATCAAGCAGGCTGTGCATTAGTGCCGTGTGTGTTTCCTATTAATACATTTTGGTTTGTGTGACTGTGTGAAATGAACAGGGTTTCATCTTTTAACGCCTCTCTTCACGTAAGCGCACACACTGGCTGACATGAATTATTTGTCAGACATTTAAATTCACTCTCGCTGCACAGGCTTTCCTAGTTCAGAAATGTCACAGTTGAAAAAATTCACTAAAGATCTTTCGTACATAATTCAGTGATACTGGATGTTTCATGGAAATAACCTGTTTGTACGGACAAGAATGTGAAACTTTTTGTCTTGTTCAGATAGGTGGCAAAATACAATTTATTTATATATTTGGAAATATCAGACTGAAATCACTATTTGTCTGCAGCCCAGACTGCAAAAAAACCACACACATGAAATTTAATGTTTACAAATCAGATCCAAACCTGATTCTGATTTAAAATCTGATATATATATATATATATAGCTTTTATTATATAGTTATATAATTACGCATGCCTACGTCTGTTTTCTTATTATTATATTATGATTTAGTGGATATATGAATGCACAGGTGTCCTATTTCAAAAAATGTTTTTTCATGGTTTAAAATTGACATGAATTGTTGCAAAAAAAAAATTATTTTTAATCCAAATATGCCATATATATATATATTTGCTACATTTCTGGTTTACCCTCAGTGATGGGATTTATTAAATACTGTAACAGATGCAGTGTATTATTGTCTTTAAGTCTCATCTCACATTTCACATTTCTCAGCACCCATTCGGATGCTCTGATGGTCTGTTTAATAAAACAAGTTTAGCAGCCGTGATAATCATGTATTCATCCTATAGTTTAGCTGATTACTCGAATGCAATGTGTGTTTGCGCACATGTTTGTGTGTGTATTTTGGGGGGTATTTTTAGCAGATTTTTGGTGCCACAAATAATGCAATGGAAATGACACACTTCATCTTTAAACTACAATGTAAAAAATAATTTTCAAAGTCGTATACAGATTATTGGAGTACATTATATATATAGGAAGGAAGCTTTTGAATCAATTCGGGTCAGGCAACAAAAGTCAGTTTAAGTCCAAATTTTGACATATTTTACAGAGCCATCAGGGCTTTACAAATCTCTCAGCACATGTATTATTTGCACTGTAATTTCCTCTGTTTGTGTTTCTGTCTTCACACACATACTGATGTATTTGGCATCATCTATCACTCCTTTTCTTGGAGGTTTTTCATTCTGCTTCAGTCTGTGACCTTATCACACTTTCCCTGTTTGTTTGTTTCTCTCTCTCAGTATCTAGAGACTACAGTAACATAATGGAGAGGGCGAAGTCATTTCCAGTCCTTGAGCAGGTCTGAAGAGGTTTATAAAGACCAAACAAACAAACAAAAGCCACTTGAGCGCCGGTCGGGATGGAGGGCTCTGATAATCTCTCCTCTTCCACTTCCTTTCTGGCAGAGGTTACCAAGGCAACCATCAGCACATCGATCACTCCATGCTCCTGATTAAGGAATGCGAATCAGAAACCGAGTGTATTTACCGTGCAGCGCAGGTCTGTGGAGTCATTTGTAATTCGCTGGGGTTTATGTGCACTCATACGGCAGAAGGGCTGGTGGTGTGTGTATGAAGAGCCTGTTCCAGATCACTCACTCTTCTGGGATTCGGCTGGAGGCGAGTGCTGAGGTTGCGTTTCTGCTTTGTTACCATTGTGTCCTGAAGCGAGAGACTTTCTGCTACAGCGGCCCATGCTTTCAAGCGCTTCAGTGCCTTTCTGCTTAAAGCATCCGCAAAATGAGATGATTTTGAATAGGCTGAACATGATATTAAAGAATTTTAGAAGATAAAAGTTTGCTCATTTTACACTGCATGCTCCACAGCTTCCATTCCAGAAGAGAAGAAACACTCACATTACGCATTAATTCTTAATCTTGCTATTTGTAAAATCATGGTTTGATATTTTTATTGCTTCTTTAAAGAGGAATTTTAAGGAAGAGTTTTCTGAAAGTTTACATGATTGATGAATCGAAAAAAACAAAAACAGCAAAAAAAACTTTTTTTTCCCTTTAGGCACTTGCCAGCAGATTATGGTTTTAAAGAATGTGACCGTTTCAAAATTCATTTTTCATATTCTTATTTCATTAAATATATACTGTATGTATGTATGTATGTATATATATATATATATATATATATATATATATATATATATATATATATATATATATATATATATATATATATAGTTGTTATACTAATTGTTTTTCTGTTGTTAACTTTATAAAAATAGTATATAATATTAAAACAAATATTTCAGAGCTTGAAAGAAACGTCATATTCTTATTTCAGAAAGACCAAAAAGAGATTCCAGAGAAACTGATGTTAAACTGAGTGTAATTGATTTGTGGTGTATTCGTTATGTTAGTTAACTTTATAAAAAAATAATATAACATTTAAAAATA
The DNA here is from genome assembly GCF_003368295.1 of Carassius auratus. Taxonomy (NCBI): domain Eukaryota; kingdom Metazoa; phylum Chordata; class Actinopteri; order Cypriniformes; family Cyprinidae; genus Carassius; species Carassius auratus. The sequence goes on along the minus strand of NC_039279.1, from coordinate 1,142,850 downwards.
TTTAAGATCATGCAAAACTCAAATTTCATATTGCTAATTTTAGAAAAAAATATTGGTTATATTGTATTAAATTATTGAAATATATTACTCATTTCAGAAATAAATAAAAATATTGATTATATAAATAGCTGTAATACAAAGTGCAATTTGTTAGTATAATATATATATTTTTATATATATTTAAGATCACAAAAAAAAAAGAAATTTCAAGTTTGCATTTTTAATCAAAATGTAATAATAAAATGTAATGCTAAACCATGCAAATTTATATTTTACAAGATGTTTTTGGATTAACAAAATAAAATAATAATGATAATTCTACTTAATTTAACTAAAATCTCAGACATTTGCTCAGCTGGTTTGTTCATCTGAAAAACACATCTCCAGTCTGACAGAAACATTCATCTGTATTTATGAGTGAAACGGCATATTCAACCAAATTCAACACCTGAAGTTGATTGGATGGTGAAAAGTGAATCTGACACGGCTGACTGAAAGGAAGAGGTTGAGAAATAGTTTCAGACTCAAAAAAGTCATTTCAGCTGTGGATTAAATAAGTGCATCTTGATAAAATAAATTATTTTCATTGGAATAACGTGATGAATCATTCATTATAAGAACAGAAATGTTAACAGGGTCCGTTCTGATTTTTTTTAAGTATAGTGTGTGCTACATCAGTCTGTGCAGTGCTGAGGGTGTAGACTTATTCACTCAGTGTGTCTCTGACTGCAGATGCACAGACAGCGAGGCTAATTCCTCCATGCTCTGATTAAAGGAATTCCACATTTGCATCAGTACCGGCATCATTAGAAACCACAGGTGCTTCCAGAGCAATAACACGCCGTGGAGCGTTGCTAGGAGACCGGCCATAGACACCAGATGTAAAGATGAGAGCCGAGATACAGCGGCAACTGCAGCTCAAAGTGACTTGCATCTCTCTCTCTCTCGCTCTCTCTCTCTCTCTCTCATACACAAAGTCTCTGTTCTTCACAATAGTTAGAAATCTTAGATAAAATGTTGATTTTTGTTGCATTATGCTGAGTAATTTATAGCTAGCAACTCTCAGAAGCTACAGGTTTGATCTCATTATAATGCTGACATTGATTTACTGTAGTACTGGAGGAGAGTGGGGTAAAATGTGCCGATTGAGAAATATGATTTAAACTAATGCAGGCATAAACAACCTACTCCCTAAATATATTTCATTATGTATGTTACCAAATCAAATGAAAACATATAAATCACTTGGCAGTGAAAAAAGTGGTAAGTTGTCTTTAGTAAAATGTGCATTATATATTTTTAAACTTGGATAAAATAAGTTTAACCTGCTAACTGTCACCCCGTCCCGTATACGGGACGCCTACATTGACTATACTATATTACAATCAAATCTAATCTAATCTTGACAAACTATATATCTTTGGAAAGGTCTAAGACTCCCAAATATATATTTTACCAATATTTTGTGTAAAAAATTATGTAGGAAAAGTAATAGATTAATTTATGACAAGAGTGCACCCTCAGAAATCTACATTACAAAAGGAGCTTTGACCTTTGTTTAAAAAAAATACTTCCTAGTTGTCTTTTTCTCTATCACATTTTAGAAATCATCAGAAGTTATATATCACTTGAAAACATAAAATTTCAAAATTCATCCTTCAAAACCCATTTTAAAATCAGACATTGTATTACCATGTAAATGGTACATCAAAATCATGTTACAAAATTTTTTCAGTCATGAATTTAAAAAAAAATTAGGTTTGTATCATGCACATTGAAGTCTATCTTCAAAAACGTGAGTGACAGTTAACAGGTTAACAGCACTTATTTGAAAAAAAAAAATGTCTTTGCTGTAAGTTAATAGATAAATCTTACCCTAAACTGCTGAATGGTACCATATAATGCTTTCCACAAAAATATGAATCAGCACCACTCTTTTTAATATTGATAATCAGAAATGTTTCTTGAGCAGCAAATCATCATATTAGAAGGATTTCTGAAGATTGTGACACTGAAGACTGCAGTAATGATGCTGAAATTTCAGCTACGCATCACAGAAATAAATTACACTTTAAAACAATCAAATAGACAACAATTATTTTCAATTGTAGTAATATTTCCCAATATTTGTACTGTATTTTATTTTTAAAGATGGATTGATTGATAAATTAAAGAAATGCAGCATTGGTGAGCAAAAGAGACTTATTTATAAAAAACAATCATAATTATTCTTTTGACTGGTAATGTACCTGACAAACTAATTGTTTATTACAGTGTGCAGGTTGCACACCAACTATTCCCTAAATATAGATGTTTGCTCGGCAGATGTGAGAACGTAATGAATCTCCTGAAGTGAGCGTTTAGACATCTGACATTACACCAATCTGATCTGGACAGCATCTGATTGACCTTTGAAGAACAGAAGACATTTCCTTCCATGCAGCCGGCAGACAGATACGTTCATTAATCTAATGTTAATTACGGGCCAAAGTCACAAAATAATGAGAATATTGTTATTCCTGGCAGGAAAAAAGACGAGAGATAAAAGCTCTTGACAGTGGCTCGCTTATTAGAGCCATTTACAGATAACACAACATTTCTCATTGTGCTGAGGACGTGTTTCTCTAGAAATGTGCTGAAGTGTCTTTCTGAATATTGTTCCCAATTAATTCAACTTTTACTGCTTATATTTTAAAGTGATGAAGTTCCCACTGGTCCTGAAGTGTCTCTGTTTCATCTCTACGCCCTTCAGGAGGGTAAGTATCAATAACTCTCATCTGTCATCTTTCCTCTGTGATCACAGAGCATCTCCTAATAGTCAGACTCCCGCTCTTCTGAGCTTAAAGCAGGGAAGCGGTGAAGCCCGCCAGTTAAGAGCCCTGGATACATGTTAAAGGAAATCATGAATCATCCTTTGATGTGTTTCTCTGGTTCAGACCTCAGCTGCTTTTGCCTGGAGAAGTGGCCTACAAAACACAAGCACACTGGATATGGAGTAACACTGACCCAGTCTGGTGGCTCATTGCAGGTGCCTTTTACCAGAAAAGCTCATAGAAATTAAGATAACGCTTGGCCTTAGCCATACTGATGCTTGATTAATATATATATGTTATACATATATTTATGCATTTTAAGGTGCTATATGGTTTTTATAAACATATAATCTAGTAGTGTATGGAAGACACTTTTCTGCAGAATTGTAAGAAAAATGTCTGAATTGTGAGCATATAGTTGCAATGACTTCTGAAGGAGCATGTGACAATGCAAATTTCATTTGTTTTGAAATGATATAAGATTACGGTGGCGCTTTCGATGATTATATTTTATCCCAGACATATATTCTCTGTTATGTGTGTATTTGCCTATTTGCAATATTGTTTGTCAATCACACAATCACACTGATAAAGTACGACAAGCCCTCAAAATGATATAGTCTGTTTTCCTCATGAGAGATAGAGATGACTGGTCAGTAAAACAACATTTCTGCTCAAGATACTGAATGTAAATCAGCAGGTCTACACAGAATGAGGATACAACAGACATAAACATCCACCTAGTGAATGAAGGTACTTCCCCTGGATGCTGACAGAAGAGTTAAATGCTTTACCATTGTGTGTGAAGAATTCCATGAAAGATTGTTGTTTCTTTGGAAACAAGTGTTTACTGATAAATGTCACTCAACAGGAAAGGGAAGTCCTTTTCTGTCTCTGGCACAAATAGATACACACACACACACACATTCATGCATGTTATCCATATTATGACATAAAATATTTTAATAAGAATTAATTTGTATTTAACCTGATCACGTTTAATAAAAAGACATTGTAAGTTTAATTAGGCTATAACACCGCATGCCCACCATTATTCAAACAATGAACAAATTATACAGCGAGCAGAGAATATTTACACTATCAAAGAGTAGCCTATCACTGAATTCAGTCTAGCGAGAGTGTAAGCACTCTAAAAAATCTGTTATTATCAGTGATGTTGTCTGATGAGATGTGTATGATGAATGAATCTCTTTTTACATCCCATGCTCATCTGCACTTTGTTGTTTCTGATGAATTCAGGGAATTCGCCAAAGTGCACTGAGCAATTATTTTGCATATTACATTTATTTATTTATTTATTTATTTATAAAGGTACCATGCACAATTTTTAACATAAAATTCACATTTCAAGCATTCCACCAGATTTAGCCAAAGGCTAATTTTCGTCCGTAGTCCCCGGGCAGGTCAACACTTACAAAACACAGTAAATACTTATATATTAACATACAATAAATACATACACACATACTGTCAGGGCCATAAACGGCTGTAAAATAAATCAATCAGTCAGTCAATTTATCTCCAACAGTCTTAGTGGTTAATTAGTTGGATTGATTTAAAAAAAAAAATGTTAACTTAAATTTAAAAAGATGTATGATTGTATGTCCTCTGGTATGGCATCCCACTTATTATTGGCTTTCACTGTAAAAGATTACAGCCCAAATGCAGAACGACGAAAGGGAAATAGAGAATTACTCATATGCGATACGATAGTCTGGTTGATCTCAAAAAAGTTTCACAGCGAAGATGAATAAAGTAATACGTAATACAGAAGGAGCCAGACCGTTTAAAATTTTGTGAACCATACACATGCTTGAATAGTCTAAAATTATCAAAGTTTAAAAAAATGATGTCTATATGATCCTACAAGGATGAAAATGGTCAGGTTTTTTTATCTAAAATTTTTAACGTCTGTTTATATAGCGATTTCAAGGGTTAAATAACAGTTTCACCAGCTTGACCCCAACATGTCAAACAATAACTCATGTGAGAGAAGATTGTAGCATGCATCAGAGCCTTAGCTACATCAAAAGAAAGACAATGTCTACTTTGTCTGAAGTTTGACATTATTGTATTTAATATTCCTCACCATTTTCTTTACGTTTTTTAAAACTAAGATTAGAGTCCAATGTTAAACCAAGATAATTTAATTCATTAACTATTTCTATCTTTTCACCATTAATAAATGTCAACATCAGGAGATTTAACTTTTGTTTTTGTGAAAAAATTTCCTTTAGTTTTACTAATATTCAAGCTAAGACAAGATTGTTCCAGCCACTGTGTAACTCTTTCAATGGCAGATTTTAATTTCTCAGCTGCTAAATCAGCTGTTCTCGCATGTGTAAAAATCACAATATCATCAGCATACATTTGTACTTGCGTCCCTTCACACTGTTGCGGGAGATAATTAATATACAAACTAAATAGTAAAGGACCTAGTACTGATCCTTGGGGTACGCCCATTGTATAATGCAACTTGCTAGACTTAACTCCTTTGATTTTTACACATTGTTCTCTATTTAGCAAGTATGAGGATATCCATTTTAAAGTTTCAAAAGAAAGGTGAAATGTAGACAATTTGGAAAGGATCACTGCATGATTAACTGTATCAAAGGCTTTACATAGATCTAAAAATATAGCCCCAACACATCCTCCTTTGTAAGCTTTAGATTTTATTTGCTCTAATAAATGTAAAGTCGCTGTTTTGGTAGAGTGATTTGCTCTAAAGCCAAACTGCATACAATGTAAGCCAGACTCAATGATGTTAAGATGGGATGTCAGCTGTTCAAAAACAATTTTCGACCTTTGAGAATACTGGCAGTATGCTTATGGGTCTGTAGTTACTGCCTCATAATGATCTCCAGATTTAAAAATAGGAGTAACAATGGCTTTCTTCCACACAGTATGAAAAACACTAGCTTCAAATGACAAATTAATTAAATGAGTGATAACGGGGGTTAAAATTTTTGTGAGTTTTAACAAAAATATTATCAAAATAATGTGCATCTTTACATTTAGAATTTTTCAAGGAGCTAATAACTTTATGAACATTTAATTTGTTTTAATTAGATTAAAACCTTTACATACATCCTCATTCGGAATAATATTTATTTCCCTTCTTGCAAATGTATCTCCTAATTCTTCAACAGAGTTAATAAACTATTAAAAATAGTAGCAATGGCACAATCATCTTTAATTAGATTTCCTCTAACTTTAAGCTTAACATCTCCTATAAAATTTGGTTCCTTCTGTAAAAGAGTATTTATGTTTTTCCAGATTTTCCCAGATTTTCCAGAAGATCTATCCCGTCTAAAACATTGATATCCAGGCATAATAAACACACTAGAAGATGATGAATGTTGGAACCACGTTTCAGAGATACCAAGGAAGTCCAGATTTGAATTGGATAATAAATGTGTCAACTGTTTGCTCTTTGCAACAATGTGTCTTATATTCAGATGACCACCAAAAAGTCATCTCGGTTTAACTTTAGGATCCCATAGGACCTTCGCATGATTAGCAGTCTGAAAGCTCTTACACAATGACTGCCTTCTTACTGCAGGATTTCAGAACAGGGAAGCGCTTGCGGTATACACTGACGTTTCTTTTAATCTTGTAAAATGACTGGGAGGCATTGTAGAGATGTCATACCTTGGAGCATTGAGTGTGTTGTTAATTAAACTCACTTCACTGTTTGGAAGGCCAGGTAGATCAACAGGAAATCCCCAGGTACTCCCTTCGTTTTGAGACACCGCCACCAAAGGTTGTTGTTGCCAGGTGAGGCTCAGCTCCAGAGTCCTGTTAACAATGTTAATGTTTAGTAAAATCCCCTTAAATAATAGAAATATTAAAGAAAGAATGATTGAACTAAAATCACAAAAGCACAAATGTATATTAGTTTGCATATAACTCTGTCTTCGTGTGTATGTTAATCTAGAAGAGTCTAGGCTGTTTAATATTAGGATTTTGTCAAAAATCCCCCACCATGGCCTAGCCCTTCAACATCTAGTCCCGCCCCCTGCATCCCCCAGATAAAATATGTTCCCACGGCTATATGCAAACACACACATGAGTACAAAGAATTAACAAATAAAAAACCAATGAAAGCATCTTAAATGGAAATTATGCAATTAAAAAAAAAAAATTAAGAACTTTTCTCGTGGTCACACTCTAGACATCTTCATTTCATCTTCAAGTCAGTTTTACATTTTATATTGCACTTTTAATGCAGTTTCACAGAAATTCAGGATGTTGTAATATTTATATCTTATGAATTATTGTCCACTCTTAGAAGAGCTGGGCAAAAGCATAGTTTGTTGAGATCTGTAAATTAGTATTATGAATTCTGGAATTTTCATAGGACTTTTAGATTAAGATTGTTTGAATGTAACTAACTCTAAACCAAATCTGAACCCCAATGCTATGTTACTCTGTACTATATATTTAATTACATTTATAGGAAATATTTAGGTATCTTAATATTTTACTTATTAAGTGGATCAAAATAGGAAATTAATTTTGTTATATACGATTGTTATATATTTCCTAGTTTAACTCTTTGCTGATATTTGCAGTGGACAGATTAGTAATATTTTTTATAATTAGGCAAAATGTGTTGCCGTCACTTTGTCATCTGATTCATGAAAATTAAAGCTAGTATTATTTGACTAATGAATGTGTGATAGTACTACACTGCCATTACTGTTCTTTCTCAGCTCACTGAAGGAATGTGTGTACAGATGGTTTTTCTGACTTTGTGACGGACACTTGTCATGTCACCTAATCTAAAGTCTGAATGTAAGATCTGAAGTGAAGCACTTTTCTATTTTTGTAACTTACTGGAGGTGTTCCAAAAAACAAAATTAATAATAATCATTCCAGGGGATGTTCTGCCCTTGAGCAAAGGCAGGGACAGATTAAAAACCAGTCCAAACTTCCTGCTACCCCACAGCAGGTGAAAGTGTGTCACCGGAGCAGCTGTCTGAGGTAAGAGAAATTATTATCTTTAGTGTAATTCTCCATGAGCTATGGGCTGATACTCTTGGGTCTTACTTGTGTAATTGATTAGTAAAACATTACATTATAATGGGTTATCTTTGATCTCTAGAAGAAATCTGAACCTGCTCTGAGGCTACTGAATTTTTCTTTTGAGACAATTCTGTCCAATTTGATTCACTCTAATCCCGTTGAATGATTCATTCGCAAATTTGACTGATACGTTTGCGGCTGTTTTATTATTTTTATTTTTTTTATTTTTTTGAGTAAACAAAGCGGTCACATTTGACACAAAAAAGCAGCCTCAAAATCTAATAAAATGAAATAAAAGTGAGTGAGTGACAAAAGGGTAATAGTGTCACATTTTACTATTGATTATTGTAAATGAAAAGCATATTAAGACTGACTTTGTTGTTTGTAAAACAATTATTAAATGTGGATAAAATGAAAATTAGTACTTTTATGAGTAAACCATGTTGGTTTATCACGTATCCCCAATCATAATGGTGTATGTTACTGTATACATTAGAATGCAAAAAAAAAAAAATTGCATATTTATAATATATCAGTGTAACACATATATTTACACTATATCACATAGTAGAAATAAAGGAAGATGTTTCAGTGGCTTTGAATGACTATAGTAACATTTGGCTGTCATCTGTTAAGGGGTTTTTGTAAAAGACTTTGGTTTACCTGTATTTATAATAATGCATGATGCTCTAATAATGCAGTTTGATTACAGAAGAAGGACTCCCACATTCTGGTTTTTATCTCTGACATCATCATCATGAGATTGTCTCAAGTTTCACAACATCTGCTGGTGTTCATATCAGTCCTTTCACTCGGTAAGGTTTTGTTTACCATCTGTTTGATCTTAATGTGGCAAAGACAGCATAAATGTGCAAATGTTTGTTTCTGAATTTTAACCATAATTATTTAATGATGTCTGTTTGTGTTTTGTACAGAAATCATCACATGGACAAACAGTGCAGTGTCAGGTAATAATAATGCTGAGTGATGGAAGACTCATGCACATGCAACATTTTTTTTTATGTACCTTAGAACTGTTTTAGAATTGAATACTCATTTTTCAGAATTAAACTTCATAGGTACATTTCTGCATGGTGTTTGTGAATTAACTGAAGGGGTGCAGAGCCAGTGGTTATTTTGAAGGCTAACATCAATGCCTTAAAATGTATGTGAATGGCTATTAGTATAACCAGTTTAAATACAGTGGATGAACAGAGGTGTGACATGCACTCTTTCCAGATCATTAAAGTGAGTGAGTGAGTGACGTGACATACACAGAGCATTGGGTGTGTGTTCTTTTCATGATCCAGTCACTGCACATCCGTTTATTTACCACACAGACTTTCACACGACACAGTACACCCTGGACTACATTTCCCATAAACCCTTGCCTAGGAACTCATTATTGAACCTCACCTGTTTCCTATCAGTGACACTTTAAAGGTTGCACTCATCCACACTCACATGGCGAAGTCTTGTTTAGATCTGTCTGGTATTTCCGAGTGTTTTCCCTGTGTTTGCTCCTTCCGTGTCTGATCTTGGATTGTTTATAATGACTGTGATTCTCTGCAGCCTGCCTGACCTCTGCTTGTTTCTGTTGCTGATTCTGGATATCCCTGACATACTTGACGCTGTGCTCTGATTACTGCCTGTCTGACCATTCTCTTTATTAAACCACTGCATAAGGATCTGAACGTCTCTGACTCCCTGTTACAGTTCTACTCTTGCTGTCACATTCTGGATTAGTTGCAGAGGTTTGATAAAATTGGCTGGAAGACCTGAAAAGAGAGTGTTGCAGTAGTCCAGCCTGGACAGATCAAGAGCTTGAAGATCAAGAGCTTGAGTTGTGTAGCATGTTGTGTAGCTGATTTTTCTAATGTTGTATAAGGCATTTCTGAAGGACCAGGCAGCATTATGTTTTTTTTTTTTTTTTAATCCTTCATCAAAAAACTAACAAACAAACAAAAACATTTATTTCATAAGATTTCCCCCATTTTCAGTTGTTTTACTTTACTACTGTAACATCCACATGAGTTTGGCCACCAGAGGGCATCACTATCTTGCTACTAATCACAGCCGTATTCAAATATGAGCCCCTTAAATCTTTGAGGAATAATGTCAGATTTTTTTTTTTTTTTTTTGGTAGCACAAGCAATATTCTACCCTTTCGGCTCATCAGCTGGAGACACAATAAATGCTGCTGCTGATGATGGGAGCTCCACAGTTATTCCACTGTCAAATCCATTTCCATTCTTTGGCCGCACATACCAGCAGATTTATGTAAGAATTTGATTCCATCCTCATTCTGAGTCTATATGTGACTGATAAATGCTTTATAAACTCAACTGTGATCAGTGATTGACAATATATCTCATTTTGCAGGTTAATAATAATGGACACCTCACATTCAACCAGTCTTCATCAGCATTTGTCCCCTACTCATTCCCCGCTAGCAGAAGCCAAGATGTAATTGCTGGTCTCTGGACTGATCTTGACAACCGTCAGAGAGGTGTAGTTTCATATCGTCAGTACACCAGCGGAAATGTCCTCACACGCGCCACTCAGGATATAAACACACATTTCCCAAATCTGAACTTCATCGCTTCTTGGCTCTTTGTTGCAACATGGGATAAAGTCGCTTACTTCAACTTAAACAACACAGTAAGATTGATGTTCTTGTTAACTATAACAGTTTTCACTTTGTTCATGATTCATTTTCTGAATACTTGGTCAAATGAATACAGTAGACCATAAAGACAATAACCGAGAAAACAACAATATATTGATAAGCTTAAAGTGTTTATCTTTTAATTTTTGCAGGAAACATCGTTTCAAGTGGTTTTAATTTCAGGTGGTCATTTTTCATTTATTCTGATGAATTATGGTGACATTGCTGTAACAGGACAGCCAGTGCAGGTGAAAGAAACTTGTTTTCTTTATTGAGAACAAAATGATACTATTCACTACTGTATAAAAGTTAATATTCTCTATATATACTGTTTATATGAATAATGTTTTTTCACACTTTCAGGCTGGTTATGACACGATAAACTCCACACACTACTTTGTGATTCCTGGATCAATCAATGGCAGCTTCATCTCAAACCTCAGGAACTCCAGTAATGTTAAAGTTCCCGGTCGATGGGTCTTCAGGGTGGACGGTGGACCAGGAAACAGCAAAAGTAAAAGCCTTATCTATAGATAACATTTTGATCAATTTCATATAATACCATATTGTGTTTGTATGATTAGTGCCAACAAATATAAATGAGTATTTAGGTGTTCCTGTGTGTTTCCCTTTAGACAATGTCATTGGATTAAAAATGAGACTTTCCTCATTTTTAGACCTGACACAGAGTGGCAGCACTGAAATAGTTTTACAGCAAGTACGTCACACTTACTATGAATATTTAAACAGAATACGGTTCAAATAGACCACATGGGGAAAGTTTGATCTGTTTGTCCATCTGTGTTTCAGATAAAACAGGAGCTGGTCAAGTACGGTCTGCCAAACAGCATCGAGCTGAAGTTAAGAAAACTGCAAAAGACAAAGCTGTAATTTCATCTTCTTTAAGGAAAAGAAGTAAAATCAGTTTGTTTAGCATCTGACAACAAATGTCCCTCACGACTGATGACAGTTTTTCATAAAGTTGGTTTTATTTAAAGGATTACAAAAGACTCTAACCAGCATAAAAGTATCATACAACAGGTCCAATGGATCGGTATCAATCGTGTGTATCAAATGTCAGCTTCATAAGTAAAATAAAATAACTAGAGCTTTACTGAAAGTAAAACTTAAAGTTTTTCCTCATTCACATTCATTAGAACTATATCTTATAAAGGTACAAACACTTTTCTAGGATAATGCACAGTGTTTGTATAGTTTGAATGTATGTTGCTTTGAATAAAATTAAATGTATGTTGTATGTATGTTGCTTTTAAAAAAATTTACGGGAAGTCGTGGCCTAATGGTTAGAGAGTCAGACTCCCAATCGAAAGGTTGTGAGTTCGAGTCCCGGGCCGGCAGGAATTGTAGGTGGGGGGAGTGCATGTACAGTTCTCTCTCCACCTTCAATACCACGACTTAGGTGTCCTTGAGCAAGGCACCGAACCCCCAACTGCTCGCAGCATAAATGGCTGCCCACTGCTCCGGGTGTGTGTTCACAGTGTGTGTGTGTTCACTGCTCTGTGTGTGTGCACTTCGGATGGGTTAAATGCAGAGCACAAGTTCTGAGTATGGGTCACCATACTTGGCTGAATGTCACGTCACTAAAAGTGTCTCCTTAATGCATTGATGTCATATTCCATCTCAGTACATGATTCTTCCTGCTCATCTAAATTTGAGGTTTAATAAAAATAATGTTTGACTGTATCTCAAGTCACCCTTATTATTTCTATACAGTAGAGATTCTTTCAAAGCAGATTCACGGTTATAAACAGGAAAAAAGTAATAGAAACAAGACAGTAGTGTGATTGTTCATCTCAATTCAGTTTAGCATTGATTTAGTTCAATTCAATAACTGTCAAGATCATCAATTATGAAACGAGTTCAGCTAAGCAGTTCTACAGAAGGCAGCAATGCAACAACCGGTTTAAATGTCTGACAGCAAATATCCCAGTGATTAAAGATTTCAAATGACCAGTTTTCATTAAGTTTCATTTAAAAGATTTAACCTTAAAGGTGCCATGTGTAAAAATTGAGGTAAAAATATCCAAATAATGACCTAAACGCATCAAAAGAATGAGAAGAAATAAGGGCAATGATGTCATTAAAAAAATGTCAAGTTATAGTGCTGCAGAGATATCATCCTTAATTAGCATTAGCATTACAAGGCCCGGCCCGACAGGTGTCGTAATACCAGTTTCGGCCATGGGAGGCGGAATGTGGTCATCATAACCACATCCAACCTGCAATACACGAATAACTCGCACGGCTTGTGGGCGTACTTGAACCTGATGTCAATCATGTGGAAAGTACAGCCCACTACTTCATTTCATTTCAGGGAAGAGAGCGTAAGGATGGCTCAAGCCCTTGGCAAGAGACCACCACCTGCTACAGGGAAACAACTGCGCTCGGAATCACAAATCAAATCCGATAAGAAAAGGAGCCAAACCATAGTAAAAATCGGCACTGCTTTTAATCGCTGGAGACAACTGATGGACCTGAAAGAAATGAGGTTCGACTCCGAACTTGCAACGTTTCTTTTGGATTGGTAAGTTAGATGCTGTTGCTATTTCGCTCGAAGTTTGTTTTATATGTTTGTGTATTTTTTTTCGGGAAGTTATAACATAGCAATGTATCGAAGGCTGTTCGATAAATGTGCTAATGTTAGCGATGGCTAACCGTAGCTGCGTTTGATAATTAGCTAGCTATAACTTACCCATTTCTTTATATCATAACTAACCTGCTCTGTGTAGTCTGTTGGTCTCCGTGTCCTCTTTGCTTCGTGGTTTTTCTGTGCGTGAGAAAATTGATGTGTGGTGTGAAAGCGTGTGAAAAGAGTCAATTGCGTGTGTCTCACGGTGAATGCTTGAGAGTTGGCAGCTCTGGTTACGTTGGTTGGCGCTAGCTTTGATCAGCTGTCTGATGTTGACCAATGATGTTGACAGAATGGTGTCTGTCAAATTAACTTAATTCAAATAATGTGTATATACAACTCAAAATGTAATATGAACAAAACAAATATGAACCTATTCACTGGTAAAGGTGAAGGGGAGTAGCTTGAAGATATCATGTTTCAAAATCACTTGACATCACCCAATGTTCCTCTGGTGGCAAAACGTCCTCTTAGGCTTCGGCCATGGCTCTAGGGTTGTTGTGAAGGTAGGGGCGGAGCATAGAGACTATGCCGTTTCTTGTTTGTTACTCTAGAGTAGACCAATTCACTTTATTGAGGCATACTGCCCCCATCTGGTATGGAATGTGGAGTATGACTTGATTTTTTTGCCAGACATGACATATGGCACCTTTAAGGTCACAAAACACCATAAAAGTGGTCATTGCAATTTTACAAACCCGATTCTAAAAAAGTTGGAATACTAAAACTATTACCACTGACTCCTCTGTTCATTTTGTTGGTATCATAGGTTAACGTCATTTTCTAGGTCCGTGTTGTGACAAGCGTATCATTAGTATTTCAAGTCAACTTTATTTGAATGGCGCTTTATACAATACTGGTTGTGTCAAAGCAGCTTTTACAGTGTCAAACAGGAAAATAGTTTGTCAATAATGCAAGAATAACAGAGTTGTTTTTTCCAGCTAAAGTCAGTTCACTGATGATTCAGTGATGTGACATGATTTGTATCACTGCCACAAATCAATGACGTAAGCAAATGATAATATTTTGGTCCTATCTCCACATCTCTGAAAACATTTGCTTTTAGAAAGCTGAAAAAATGAGGTATGACACCTAACCCCAACTCTAACCCTTATTAATTACTACTAACATTTCTTGGTAGCACCTTATTTTAGTTTCTTTGTTAGCCCTAAACCAAATCTTAAACCTATAATATATACATGTTGTTAAAATACTACTATGTACTTAAATATATAAGTACAATCATATGACATATTTAGGCATCTTAACATTTGACTTGGTAAGTGGATAAAAAAATAGAGCACTAAAGTTTGTAGTATACTAAATGTTTGCTGATTTTTGCAGTAGACAGACATGTTTTGTATAGTTGCTTTGGCATCTGATTTAAATTAATTGGTGAAGAGTTACAGGCGCAGTGGCATTAAATCCATTGAATCATTAATCGACTTATGAATATGTGACAGTACAACACTCTCATTGCTGTTCTTTTTGAGTTCACTGAAGGAATGTGTGTACTCTACCTGTTATCTAATCTAAAATCTAAATGAAAGATCTGAAGTGAAACTGTTTTCTATTTTATAACTTACTGGTGATTTTCCAAAAACAAAATAAAATCTTTCATTCCAGGGGGCGTTCTGCCCTTGAGCAAAGGCAGGTGTAGAGTAAAAACCAGTGCACACTTCCTGCTAACCCATAGCAGGTGAAAGAGCGTCGCCGGAGCAGCTGTCTGAGGTAAGAGAAATTATGATCTTTAAAGTAATGCTCTGGTTCTCTAGGGCCTTACTTTTGTAATTAATTTAACTAAAGCATTACATTAGAAGGGTGTATCTTTTATTTTCAAAACAAAATATCTTACCTTTTACTCCACTAAATTTGATAAAAACATATGATTTATCATTATTTGAAACAGAAGAAATCGGGACCTTCCCTAAAGTGATTTATTTTTATTTTGAGACAAATCTGTCAAATTGGACTGATCTGTTTGCAATAAACAAAGTTGTCATATACGACAAAAAAAAAAGCAGACTTAAAAAAGTAAATGTAAAGTAAAAGCCATTAGCAAAACTGAAGTGAGTGACAGAAGAGTTACTAGAGCTGAATTTTACTATTGATTATTATAAATGAAAAGCATATTGAGAATGTGCATGACTTCATTGTTTTTAAACTAATTTCAAAGGATGAGTATTTTAAGCTTAAGTTAACTGCTTGAATGTGGATGAAAAGGAAATGAGTACATTTTAAACTGTGTTTGTATATCATGTATCACTAATTATAACAGCATATGTTACTATATATCATTTATAGCACAATTGTTTATACACTTATTTATTTGTCAATTTGTAAATCTCTTTTTTTTTTTTTTTTTGTACTGGAAGCTTATGTCACTAAAAACAAATTCCTTGTATGCGTAATCATACTTGGCAATAAAGCTCTTTCTGATTCTATATATACTGAAATGCACATTTCTATAGCGTAAAGTGTAATATGTATTTACACATATGCTCACTGTAGTCAATCTTAAGGTAATCACATAGAAATAAAGAGCTGGAATTTTTCTGTTGTTTCAGCGGCTTTGAATGACTCCAGTGAGATTTGATTGAGTTACCTGAGTATTAATAACTGTGTTTTGTAAGAGACATTCCATAGACGTTGGTTTAGACTGTGTTTATGATAATGCATGGTTTTAATACTCTAAGATTACAAAAGGAGGATTCCTGGTTTTATCTCTGATGTCATCATCATGAGATTGTCTCCAGTTTTCCAACATCTGCTGGTGTTCATATCAGTCCTGTCACTCGGTAAGGTTTTGTTTATCAGTCTTAATGTGTCAAAGGCAATAAAAATATACAAATGTGTGCTGGTGAGTTTAATCATTTCTCTTTCTATTTAATAGCCAGAGTACAAACAACAGCAGGTAATATATTTATATTTATTATTATTATACATCTATTTTTCTCACAAACTGAATACACTGCTTTGGTGTGAAATGAACAAATTTCTTCTCAAACCATCCTCATCACTTTGTGTTATTGTTACCAACTAGTTTATTAAACGCTCTGATAGTAAATTGTTTTTAACTTATTTGTTATTTTTTAAAGCCATGTACTGATATGAGCAGCTCAACAGCCTTTTGTCACACATCATGACTGGATTCTCATGTCTTTACAATCATGTACATCATCAGGAAGTTAAATTGTTTCATCCCATAATTATAGCCCAGTTCCACTTCACATAAAAAAACATTTAGTACAAATGAAATATACTTCAGTTAGATTTTACTATAACTGGTCAGCATGAAATGAAAAGTAATGTATTTATTTCAGGTTTTTTTGACAGGGACAATACAAATCAATAATACATATGTACAATTTGCCAGAATTAGTCAAAAGGCTATTTTACATCTGCAGGCCCCAGATTAATCTGTGAATTTGCATGTTTATTGATAGTTATTGACTGATTTTTTTTTAAATTATTATTATCATTAGTATTATTTTATTTTTAATCAAAATTGCATAACATGATGCATAGAACCAAGTTCCTGTCATTCGTATTTTCTTTTTCAATAATCCATAACAGGATGCAATCTGATGTTACTTCCTTATCCTTGCAATTAATTAGCTGTCAATAACTGTAACAAATGTTATGGAGAAATGTTTATTTAATTTATTTTACATCATTTGATTCTAATCTGATTGGCTGGAAGGTGTGTGTTTAAGCAATAGCTCCAGTCAGTTTAATTATCACAGACACGCTGCCATCATTGAATTTGAAGCACACTTTACATTGCTGTTTTTGATTAATTAAAATGATTTGCAGTTCCACTGTTAACAGAAGTTTACAGACATGGAAAATTAACATGTGCAATCTCTCTCACACACACACATTAATTTAAATAAATGTAATCTTACTACACTGTGTTATCTCTGTCTCTGATTTAAAACAAGGAGAATGCTACTACTGTAACTAATAATCAGAACCAGATTCCCAACATAAGTCATGTCTTAACAAACATGAGAAGAAATCAATCAGAAATGTAAATGTCAAATCTTTTGTATTTTTCTTTTCTTTACTCTCTCATCACCACCAGAAATATTCTACCCATTCGGCTCAGCAGCTGGAGACACAAACAATACTGCTGCTGATGATGGAAGCTCCTCTGTTATTCAACTGTTGAGTCCATTTCCATTCTTTGGCCGCACATACCAGCAGATTTATGTAAGAATTTGATTCCATCTTCATTCTGAGTGTAAATGTGACTGATAAATGCTTTTTAAACTCATCTGTGATCAGTGATTTTCACAATATTTCTCATGTTGCAGGTTAATAATAATGGACACCTCACATTTAACCAGCCTTCATCAGTATTTGTCCCCTACTCATTCCCCGCTAGCAGAAGCCAAGATGTAATTGCTGGTCTCTGGACTGATCTTGACAACCGTCAGAGAGGTGTAGTTTCATATCATCAGTACACCAGTGGAAATGTCCTCACACGCGCCACTCAGGATATAAACACACATTTCCCAAATCTGTACTTCACCGCTTCTTGGGTCTTTGTTGCAACTTGGGATAAAGTCGCTTACTACAGCTCAACCAACACAGTGAGTTTGTTTTCCCCTTTATTCTTTACTCAATTCTATTTAAAAATATTTAATTTACATGATAATAATGATAATAAATCAATTTCCACATTCCCAGTTCCTGGCTAAAAATGCTAGTTTTAACTATTTAATCATTTTTGCATTGTATTGAAGAAGGACATTAAGAACCATTCTCTAAACAGATATTAAGTTACAGAGAGAGATTTTTTTTTTCTTTTTTTTTTAAATGGTTGTCATTTCCATTTACATGTAATCATTTAGCAGACAATTTTATCCAAAGTGACTTAAACATAAGGACAATAGTAGCAATTATACCACGAAAGAGCAATAATATGGAATATATGATATTGCCTTTGGTTACTATTTTTAGTTTGTCTTTCATCATAAAAAAATAATAACAAAATAAAAAAATTGAGCCAGGAAAGTTTTTGAAATTTGGTTGATTTGAATGACCCAACAACAATATTTAATAATAAAAGAAAGAAAAATTAATATAGAGCAAATACACAAAACATTCAACAATGATCAGTTTAAGGTAATTACATTTTATTTCTGACCTTTTCAGGAAACATCCTTTCAAGTGATTTTAATTGCAGACAGTAATTTTTCATTTATTCTGATGAATTATGGTGAAATTGCTGTAACAGGACATCCAGTGCAGGTAAAAGAAACTTGCTTTCTGTGTGTATTGTGTGTTTTATATATGTATATATGTGTATATGTATGTGTGTGTGTAATTCTTTCTTGGTTGTACAGGCTGGTTATGACACGATAAACTCCACACACTACATAGTGATCAATGGATCAAACAGTGGCAGCTCCATCTCAAACCTCAGGAACTCCAGTAATGTTGGTGTTTCAGGACGATGGGCCTTCAGGGTGGATGGTGGACTACAAATTTCTGAAGGTAAAGTTTTTACCTTTTCTTAAACACAACCGCAATTCCAGAAAAGTTGGCATGTTTTGTGAAATTCCATAAAATCAAGAATAAGTTATGTTATACTTAAATTTTTATTTTGATGGCTGCAACACACTCCAAAAACGCTTTTTTGAAGCTTTGATTGTGTTTACAGTGTGCAATATAACATGTGTTCATGTTTCACGTGTAAAAAAAACAGTATTTTTGACACAATTCACCTGTCTGTATACCGCTGTTTTCACTGTCACAAAAACGGGCTGATGTCTTCCTTGTTCTATAAAGTCCCTCCTTCAGAAATACGTAATGAATTCTGATTGGGCCAGCGGTTCCTGTGTTGTGATTCGACAGCAGCTTAGAGCAGGCTGCCCTCCTGGTAACGTGATTGGGCTAGAACGCATGGAGATGTACTTATAATCACAGGAGCGCTTTTACTGACAAGATGCGCATGAACATCGCATTTGTTTTTTTGCACAGCCCTAACATCTAGTTAACAAATCTAACTTTATTTAGTAAGTTACAGAAACTGTTAAACACACCAACTTAAATAATAAAATACACTTACCGGTTGTGATCCATAAACAACGCCTTCTCCAGACAATGAGGGAACTGCTCCATCTTTCAAGAATAATCTTTGTGCGAATCCGGCATTAAACTGATTGAGAAAGTTGTCCTCAGCAAAATGTGCTGCACATAGTTTTACATGTGGATTATAATTTTCGGGAACCATGTTAAACATAAATTGTAACCATTAAACTCCAAGTACAGCATCCCTTGGAAGCCCAAACAAAGATGATTGGACACAGAGATGAAAATAACAGCGTTTCAACGACATGTCGAACACAAACGCAGCTGTTCCTTCTTCTCCGTCAGAGCGCATCAAGGCCATGCCCCCTTTTTTGAATTCATGTGGGCGGAGGTTAGTCAAAAAACTGTTTTAGTGACGTCATTACTGCAGGAACTAGAGCGATGTAGTCCAAATGGGTCGTTTTTTGTAGGCGAATTCTGTTAAATATCTCACTTGGCATTGAACTTTGAGCTTTAGAATTGTACAGATATTATTTATACTCTAACAACAACATTTCACACTAACTAAAGTTTAAAACATGGGATCACGAAGAAGGGGACCTTTAAAATGTTTAATTGTTGAAATTGTTTTTGTCCAATCTCTCTTGATACAAGACTTACACAGACACTCAGCAGTCAGCAGTCTGTGATCCAAACGGGCTGTTGATGATGAACGTCACATGGTCATGGTTTTTTTGGGACTGAGAACTTGATGCCCATTTTTTTTTATTCTTATGCAGTGCCACTTACATGGTAGTTGCTAGTTGGTAAAAAACTAAGTTCTTTGCAATCTTGCAGTGAGAAAAGTGATTTTGATTTGTTAGACACTTATCTCATAAAAAAAGTGATGACTCATGATCCAGCTTTGCTTGCAAAGACTGAGATGCTCCTGATACCCTCACCTTTTACCAATTCAGCTGCTTCCTCTTTTATTTTTTCTCTGTCCCAACTTTTTTGGGGTGTGTTGCAAAAATTAATACATTTAAGTTGGTCATTGAAAACTTTCAGAATATTTTCTTAGTACTTTTTGTCAACTGAATAAAAGTTAAAGAGAATTAACAAATCACAGATTCTTGATTTTAATGCATTTTACAAAACGTCCCATGTTTTCTGGAATTGGGGTTGTATATTAAATAAATAGGTTTTGTTTTACAAGCCAGTGTTTTGATAACTATAAATATTACATAACCCCATAATGTATTTGCATAATTAGTTTAAAACATGTCATTTCATAAATCCAAGTGAGTGTCCCAGTATCAGTACAACTAGTCTACTCCTAAAAGTAAACGCAAAATAATCTTCTAACAGATATACACATTCAATCTTGTACTGGTGTATAACTATGGATCAATGCATGGTTCAGTTGGTTGCCTCAGTATGTGCTGCCCTAATTTCCCTTTTCAGTTAATCAATGCAAAATATGTAACCACAGAATAAGAAACCTGTACGAAAAAGTATTTAATGGTGTTTGTGTTCATTCTCTCAGTAAACCCCACATCGTCAACCACCACAGTCTCAACAGGTAATAATGCTGTGAAGACCATATACTGTATAAGATATATATATAGTGTTTTCTAATCTCTTGATATTTTTCTTTAACAGCCATTTTTCCAGTGACTGCAAAACCAGGTAATTTTGAATTAAGGATATGTTTATGTCAGAAACACGCTATTACAAAGTTCATGTTATGTACAGTAGGTAAGAATCACATTGCAGTTTTAGAGACTTTCTGATCTGCAATTCTCCACCTGATCCTTGGAGGTTTATGTCTCCTCAAACCATCCTCCTCACTTTATGTGTTGCCTGTATAGATGCATATCTTCCTCCAGTATGATTGTTACCATCTGCAGTTGATTTAAACTTCTTAATTATTGCCCCGCTAGAAGAAAAAGTGTCAATTTTCAGCAATTAGTTATTTTGTGATATACGTATGCAGCTCTAGAGCTTTTTGTCACACATAAATACAGTATTATTTGGTCTTTTCCACACTTTCTATTGGTGCTAATTATTGTGATGCATATCTTGAAATGGAAACGTAAGTCTATTTTTTTATTATTATTATTTTTATTCTCTTGGCAGCACCAGCAATATTCTACCCGTTCGGCTCAACAGTAGGAGACAAAAGCAATCCTGTTGATGATGATGGGAGCTCTTCAGTTATTCAGCTGTTGAGTCCATTTCTGTTCTTTGGCCGCACATACCAGCAGATTTATGTAGGAATTTGACTCCATCTTAATTCTAAGTCTAAATGTGAGTGAAGGGTCTGTCATCAGTCGAACTTGTAATTTTGACTGATGTCTCTTATTACAGGTTAATAACAATGGACATCTCACATTTGACAAGCCTTCATCACTATATACTCCTTACTCATTTCCTGCTAATAGAAGCCAAGATATAATTGCAGGTCTCTGGACAAACCTTAACAACAATGTGAGAGGTGTCATTTCATACCAGCAGTACACTGACGGAAATGTACTTACACGTGCCTCTCAGGATATAAACACACATTTCCCAAATCTGACTTCCAACGCTTCTTGGGTCTTTGTAGCAACTTGGGATAAAGTCGCTTACTTCAACTTAAGCAGTACAGTACGTATGATATACTGTTTCACTGTCTGATATACTGTTTTCACTTCATGAAGGATAGAACTCTAAGAGATTTTCTTTTTTCTTTCTTTTTTTCTCAATATTTTCAGGAAACATCTTTTCAAGTGGTTTTAATTTCAGATGGAAATTTTTCATTTATTCTGATTAATTATGGTGACATTGCTGTAACAGAACATCCAGTGCAGGTGAAAGAAACTTGTTTCTTTCCTAGGAAGAAAATGTTATTATCCAGTACCATAGAACAGTATATGTATGTTTACTGTCTAAATGTTCAATTTGCTTTTACATATTTTGTACAGGCTGGTTATGACACAGTAAACTCCACAGACTACTTTGTGATTCCTGGATCAAACGATGGGAGCCTCATCTCAAACCTCAGGAACTCCAGTAATGTTAATGTTACAGGCCGATGGGTCTTCAGGGTGGACAGTGGACAACACAACATCTCTAAAGGTAAACGCTCTCTAGATTAGGGGTTTTCTACAACCAATGCTTTAATCAGTTTTATAGAACACTGTGTGATGTTTACAACAAATTAAAAATTTAATTACACTGAATATTTTGTATAATATTTTATGTCTTTTAGTACATGTCAGTCAGCTTTAAGCTCATCTATATAGTAGTTCACTTCTAAAAGACAAATTACAGATGCACACTTAAAATTGCAGTCTTTCTCTTGCAAGAAAAAAGACAAAAGTGTTGATGACTCACTCTGTCTATATATCACTCTGTCGCATCTTTTTGGCTGTGCATTTATTGAATGAGCACTGTGCAATGTCCGAAATGATTGCACTATATTTTCACTGTTTTATTCTATTTTTTTTTTTTTTTTTTTTTTTGTAAAATCATTTTCTAACTGTTTTTAAACGTTTTAATCATTTTAAAAGTTTTAAAATTGCTTGTTTTATTTTTTATTATTTTTCTTCATCATTATTTTACTTTCTTTTATGTAAAGCACTTTGAATTACCATTGTGTACGAAATGTGCTATATAAATAAACTTGCCTTGCCTTGCCTATAATCAAGTTTGCTAAAGAATCAGAATCAGAATGAGCTTTTTCGCCAAGTCTGTGCAAGCACACAAGGAATCTGCTCTTGATAAAGTACATGCATATATATATATATATATATATATATATATATATATATATATATATATATATATATATATATATATATATATATATATATATATATATATATATATATATACATGAATAATAATAATAATAAAAACAACAAAAGAGAAAGCACAGGGCAGAATATTGCACTTCTCGAGTTCATGAGGTGTTTAATGGTGTTTGTGTTCATCCTTTCAGAAACAGCAACCACAAACTCGACAGGTAATAATGCTGTGACTGACTGAAGAAACACGCTTATTATCATTGTAAATCCTGATTTGAAATAATAGTCTAGTTAAAAAAAAAAGAAGTTTATTAAACCTAGACAAAAACTAAAAATATATGTACACATGATTATGTCGTCATTTGATGCATCAGGCTTTAATGGCTTGTATGATATTGTGAGAATATTAAGCTCATACTCCTCAGTTTTAGTCCCAAGCAGAGTATATGAAATTTGGTGCAGATGCTTATATTTATATGGCCAAAAATTAAAGAAATTTCTGAAAGCTTCCAATGTAAATCAGTCTGATCTTAATAAATGTATAGCAGATACTTAAATAAAACGAATACAAATATCACTATAAATCTCCCAATAATATGTCTTGGTAAGATATTTAAATGTTTAGTTTAGTTTTTGTGCAGAGCAAAACATAAAATGCAATGCAATTCATTTATAATTGAGAGATATAGAAACAAATAATTATTCCTCAAAAAACTGATGATCACTTTTGTTACATTTAAAAAATTATTTTTCTAAATAATTGTGTATGGATAATCAATTAAACCTAAGTTGTTTCAGTCCAGTAAATATTCATATTGAAATATAATTAACAATATACAAGTTAATCTTTTACAATTATCTTATATCTTATAAAATTGATTTCACAGCAGAAAACAAAAACAAAAAAACATGTAGTTTGACCAGAAGTTGGACATTAATAGAGTTATACTAAAAGGCTTTTAAATGCTTGGTACCTTCAACTAACGGAGCCCGTAAACATTTCCACTTGATTTCATATAAACACATTCATCTGTTTGGTATATAATTCAACAAATGCTGAGATTTTTTGTGTGTGTTTTCTCTTTAGTCATTGGATTTCGAGTGAGAATTAAATCATTTCTTGACCTAACAAACAGTACAAACACCAATACAGTTTTACAGCAAGTAAGCTACACATGCAGCTATTTATACATTCAGTCTATATTGCTATTGGAGAACGACTACTGGAAAGTCTGTTTGTCCATCTGTGTTTCAGATAAAACGGGAAATGGTCAAGTACGGTCTGTCAAACAGCATCGAGTTGAAATTAAGAAAAGTGCAAAGGATAAATCCATAATACCGGTCTCCTTCAGGAAAAGAAATAAAACCGGTTACTATCTTAAATGTGCTCAGCGAATATCCCAGTGATCATGTACAGATTTAAAGACACCAGTTTTCATTAAACACCACATCAGCCAGTCTACATTTCTGTATTAACCAGCACTGATTTTGATACAGCCTTCATGTAGCTGTACAAATGTAAAAAGTTCAGTTCCCAGGTAATGCATGAACTGAAAAAATATCACTTGAATGCAATGTACCGTAAGTTTCTTTTGAACAAAAGCTTCTGCTAAATGCATTAATTCAATATATCATATATACTATATATATATATATAAACTATATATACATGATTCTGTCTGCTGCTTTCTGTCTGTAAAGTATTTAAATACAGGCAGAACTTAATCAGGTTAAACATCATATTGAATTTTACATGCATGAAAATGGGACTGTTGGGGACATATTTACTGTATTTACAATAGCATTATCATCATAGCTTTAGAAAGGTACCAAATCGTGTAATTTTTCAAAACTCCCAACTTTCAAAACTGTTTTATGTAGTTCTTTTCTATTGAAAGTTATTTTCAGAAAAATGTTCACAAACAACAGTACAATCCATTGAATGCACTGTACTACTGCTATACTGCACTGTAGCTTTGTTTTCATTTCTGTCAAAAATAAATAGGCTATGGCACTATGACTATGTATAGAAAATGTATGACAATAACGTTCAAGGATAAATATATTAATATTAAAACTGTAGTGTAGCAAAGACAGTTATATTCAAGCCATTTTAAGACAAATCAATTATTTTCATGGGGAAAAATTTACAATGTTGTCTTGAGGGGACTTTAAGAAGAAAATGCTTTAAAATTCTTTATGCACCAAGAGTTTGTAATACTCCAAAAACGGAGGAAAAATTGAAATCACATCATAAGACCCCTTTATATTTGATGGTTTGTAATGGTATTTGTAGTGAAAGCCATTAGAATTTCTGTGACGGTTTCTATTTTTTGTTTGTTAGTTTTTTTTTCAGTAGGGAAATAAAACTTAATGGTAAAAAATTTTACATTAAAAAAAAAAATGATTTGATGTTGATTTAATGTTTGATAATCATTCGGGGAAGAACATACAGTACATTCACTTAATGTTTGTTTCTGTTGTATCCTCATTCTTTACATGCTTGGTTTTTTCATCTGCTGTTCTCAGTTTATTCCTATGAATACAGCTACATCATTCTGTTATCCATTATTCAGTTCGGTAACTTGAGTAATGAGCAATATTATGGATAGGGGACTCGTATTTTATCCGGAAGCAACAGTTTGAGGTTAAAAACACCTTCATGATGGATGCAGCTTTTCACTTCACAAGATGTTAACCGATTGACTGAGTGGTGTTTACTTGCTATTTCTACATAATAAAATTGTTCCAGGGTTCACAAATTGAACCAGTGTTTTTTTTTTTTTTTTTTTTTTTTTTATGTGACCAGGTTGGATGTAATGCTACTTTTCTCCCCCAAATCTGTTTTTTTTTTTTTTTTTTTTTAATGAAGAAACAAACTATTCCTGTAACTGAGTTTATGGCAGTTTGACATTTTTTTTTGTTTTGTTTTAAGTTTCAATCTTAAAACAGCTAACACAGTCACACTGACTTGCACTGACTTGATTTGTTGTAGTATAGTTTACCTGTCAACAACAACAACAAAAAAATGTTTGGCTCTTGGCATATCATGCTGTAATCATACGGTGTAAATGTTCTGTGTAACTTCTTTTTTCCCCATTCCAGCGGATGTTTCCTCTTAAACGCAGGTCTGGGACACATTTAAAACCAATGACAAGTTCCTGCTAACCCACAGCAGGCGCAAGAGTCTGTTAGAAGCTGTCTGAGGTAAGTCAGATCTTTTTCTGTTAAGCTACATAAGCTTTATTCTAGGTTTTATATTTTATTTTAGTCAATTAAATCTGTCCTTCCTGAATAAAAATATTAATTTCTTAAAAAAATAAAGAAATAAAAACATTCGTTACAAAGAGTATTATCACAGTATCCACCAGATCCTCGAGTGAGTAATTGAGGTGCATATTTACAATAGTAGCCTACACCGAGTAGTGTAACATATGAACGTACACAATTTGTATACTGTAATTCATTTTAAGGTAAACACCTATTTGAAATAAAGATCTGATGATAATTGAATAATAATTTTATATTTTATATTAGCTGTTTTCATACGGCTGTGAATGAATTATCTGATTTCTATTAAAGCTTTCATTGAGAGCCATTCATTGGTTTATTTTATTTACTTTATATTTAATAATGCATTATACTTTAACGCTGTCTGATTACAGAAGAAGGACTCCTACATTCTGGTTTTATCTCTGACGTCGTCATCATGAGATTGTCTCCAGTTTCACCACATCTGCTGGTGTTCATATCAGTCCTGTCACTCGGTAAGGCTTTGACCTTGATTGATCTTAATGTGGCAAAGACAACATAAATATAAAAATGTGTGTTTCTGAGTTTGATCATATTTCTTACTCTTTAACAATCGGGTCACATTTTTGGGGTGGTGGTTGAAAAAATGGACAAAAAAGAAATTAATAATGCGTATTATGTGAAACTTATAATGCAAAATGAAATGAAAAAATTCTCTACTTATGATAATTCACAAAAAAAAACAAAAAAAAAACAATATGGCCAATCAGAACTCTGTAATGTAACAAGCTGCTCATAAGCTTTCGAAATTTTGCTTGAAAAATGGGTCAAGCGGAACTTTTGAAGTTCTTTAAAAAGAGGACAACAGAAAATGTATGATTTTTCCATGATTATAATTTAAAGACAGTCTTATGTTATTGTGCTGTAGCTTATGTGTGACTGTGAGGGATGACTTAACGACTTTGTAAAAAAAATTCAAGCAATGAAAGAAAAAAATAGCCTATACCCATTAAAAATTACACACATTTTGTAATCGTTATGTAAAATTAGCTACAGAAACAGCATCACCCCCCCCTCCCCCACCCGACCGATAAATAAACTGACTTGTTTTTTTATGTACATTAGAAACTGTTTTATAATTGAATGTTCATTTTTATTTAATAGGCATTACAACAGCAACAGCATGGACAGGTAACTATGACCATTGAATTAACAGTCTATACATTCATATCAATATCACCACAATTATAAGATCGCAACTTGCAAAAAGTTGATCTTTAGACATCACAGACCTGATGATATCTGCATGGCATACTCTTGAAACCAGAAATTCCCCTGATGAAAGGTATAATAACTGAAACTGAAATGTGTGCTTGATGAGCGAAAACAGATGTTATTTGTTCTTGCACATCAAGCATATGCGTTAGAGCTTACATTTACCATATTTAATGAGTGTAAGATGGATATAGGATTAAGCTTGTTTGTCATCTGACGATTAGAGCCAAGGTGACTTACTGTACCATGTTCTTAATCACTCAAGTGAACTTAAAGACAAAGAGTACGAATGGGAAGATAGATTGTACTCTTAGAGATGATTTTTATAGTGATTAAATATTTTACTGTCACATCTGCAGTTACACCCCACTACTAATTAAAGGCAGATTCGCATTTGATGTAGACAAACATAAGTCATAAATCTTTGTGAATTGTTAACATTTTGTATTTTTTGTGCTCTCTCTCTCTCTCTCTCTCGTCAGCACCGGTGATATTCTACCCATTCGGCTCAGCAGCAGGAGACACACAAGTTCTTGAAACTGGGTCTGAAACCTCTGCATATGTTGCCTTCTCCACTCCATTTAAGTTTTTTGGCCGCACATACAGCCACACATATGTGAGGATCCGGTTCTATTGCCAGTCTAATATGAATGAAAATGATGTGGTAAGCCAGTTCATGCTTTCCTTGTGTATCTGAAGTGATTTATTTTATTTCAGGTTAATAATAACGGACTCCTTACATTCAACCAAGCTTTACCAGAAGCTCAACCTAACATCTTTCCCACATTTGGAAGTAGAGACTTCATTGCTCCGCTCTGGGCGGACCTTGATGACATTAGTATAGGCCTTTACTCCTATCAGGAGTACACAAATGGAAGTGTTCTCACTCGTGCCACTCAGGATATAAACCAGTATTACCCTCAGATGAACTTCAATGCTTCTTGGGTCTTTGTTGCAACGTGGGACTTTGTTTTAACGTCAAATATAACTGTTTTAAATCTTCACTTAGCACCGGTAAGTTTTTCTTCTTTTTCGTTCACAGATGGTCTCAGACTGTATAGACAGATGAATCATGACGTTGTGTATGTTTGTGTTTTTTCTTTTTTTTTCAGGCTATCACTTTTCAAGTCATTTTGATTTCAGGTGGTGGTTATTACTTCATTTTGATGAATTATGGTGACTGTGTTGCGATATCCATATCAGTGGAGGTAAAACAAATATTAAAGGATTTAAATGATATTCTATCCTGGTTGTGTATTTAAACAACCTTTGATTGGTTTTTACAGGCAGGATATGACACCATAAACTCCACTGACTACTATCGGATTCATTATTCAACGAATGGCAACTACCTCCCAAACCTCAAGGACACAACTAACGTAAATGTTCCAGGTCGCTGGGCCTTCCCTGTGAACGACAGACCAGGTAGGACTTTCATCAGGATCTGTGTTATCCGTTCTGTACACACTAAAAAATGTTGGGTAAAAATAACCCAACGAGTAACCCAACTATGGGTTGGTATAGCACCTTCCCATCTATGAAGTCATAGGTCTAAGTAAAATGCAAAAACTTATGTATCATTAATTTAAATAGATTACTTACCTTGAAATGTTTCAGTTAACAGGCAGAAATTCTATTGTTGCATTTTTTTCCTTCACGAAAAAGTCCATTGTCTAAAACATAAGTATAAACACATTTAGTACAACACATTTAAAAAACATGTCAATCAATCTAGCTTCATAAGAGAAACTGCTGTAATTATAGGGTATTCTAATAGATGCAATAAATAAAAAAAAAAAAACACTTTTACAGTACAATTAATTAGTGCTGGTGCGCTAAGACGAATATGGCTTCTGTTTTACGCTCCCCTCTTAAAGGTTGGTTGTAGGAGTAACGTTATGTAAATTTGGGGCACTGCCGGTATACATTTTCGCTGAAAGAGCGGATTACCTCACGACTGCGCGCTTTTCTTTCGTCTGGGTTTTGAATTGTATAACAGGAAATTGCAGGTTAACTCAAAGGATTCTCGCGGAGTCTGCTGTCTGTCGCATGACTGATGTGTGAGCTCAGCTCGAGCAGCTTCTTTCACTGGCCCAATACGAAAAATGGTCCGTGCGGCTTTTCTAGCATTTTATTAACTTTAAGTAATACTTGTCTAAACATTTTTTGCAGCTAATCTTTAGTGTATTAATACTGGCGAACAAACAGGAATAGCATTCATTCACAATCGATCTGATTATCTGGGGGAAACAAACGGACTAAAGGGAATTAAACCTTTTTTAACGTGTAAAAAAACAAGAATTAACGTATCAGACACATTACTTAATGTTATGACAGTTATATACATCATACGATTATATTAACCCTTCATAATCAGGCAGGCTGCCGCTGATGCGCACGCTGAGTCTCTGACTGGACCGTTAACATTTGAACCGGAGTGAAGCGGGAAACATATTTAACCCAACAGTTGGGTTATGACTAAAAATAATCCAACGACGAAAAAAAAATTACCCAACAAATTTAAAGATAACCCAACACATTGACCCAATATGTGTAACCCAACGGTTGGGTTAAAAAAAATGTGTACATATTGGTGGGGATATTGATCATTTCCAATGCTGAAGAAAATCGAAACAGTGGGTGTTTACATTGAAGTCTTAAAGGAATTCATTTGAATGAATAATAATAATTAATGCTTAAAATATGTAATTCAGCAAATGTAGATGTGTATTTTGTTTGTGCTGGTGTTTTTCTTTTAGTTCGTAGCTTTGAGTTCAAATATAGTCCTGATGCTAATGTGCTCTAGTGTTGTGTAGTTTAGCAGATAATTGATTAAAAATTGTACTGTCTCTTGACAATACTTGAATGTTTCGTTGTACAATGTAAACTTATATATATATATATATATATCTGTAGCACCAAATTATGGCAGACCCTTTTTACATTTACAGGGATTTCAGAAGTGGAACTCATTATAGTTGGATAAACTTTTAAGCTGAATGGAAACTACAACAAATATGATTTTTGCATTCCTATTTGCTCCAATAGCAAAAGGGTGGTGGGTGGAAATGGGATACCATGATAGTGTTTTTAAGACTTTCCAAAAGAGGAAATGAGATTGATTATGTTGGTCAGAGGAGAGTAAAATGTTATATTTACTGTCACACATAATGCACCACAAGAGGTCATCATAGTCCCACTATGACAGCGAGATTCAGACATATCCTTTGTTTATTCTTTTGGTAGCTCCAGAAATATTCTACCCATTCGGCTCAGCAGCAGGAGACACAAACAATGCTGCTTCTGATGATGGGAGCTCCTCTGTTATTCAACTGTTGAGTCCATTTCCATTCTTTGGCCGCACATACCAGCAGATTTATGTAAGAATTTAGTTCCATCCGAGTCTAAATGTGAGTGGTAAATGCTTCATAATCTCATCCGTGATCAGTGATTTGGACAATATTTCTCATGTTGTAGGTTAATAATAATGGACACCTCACATTCAACCAACCTTCATCACAATTTGTTCCCTACTCATTCCCTGCTAGAGGAAGCCAAGATGTAATTGCTGGTCTTTGGACAAACCTTGACAACAGTGCGAGAGGTGTAGTTTCTTATCATCAGTACACCAGCGGAAATGTCCTCACACGCGCCACTCAGGATATAAACACACATTTCCCAAATCTGAACTTCACTGCTTCTTGGGTCTTAGTTGCAACGTGGAATAAAGTTGCTTACTTCAACTTAATCAACACAGTAAGATTGATGCTCTTCATAACTATAACAGTTTTCACTTTGTTCATGATTCATTTTCTGAATACTTGGTCAAATGAATACAGTAGACCATAAAGACAGCAACCAAGAAAACAACAATATATTAATAAGCTTAAAGTGTTTATCTTTTGATTTTTGCAGGAAACATCGTTTCAAGTGGTTTTAATTTCAGGTGGTAATGTTTCATTTATTCTGATGAATTATGGTGACATTGCTGTGACAGGACATCCAGTGCAGGTAAAAGAAACTTGTTTTTTGTAATGAGAACAAAATTTTACTATTCACTACTGTATAAAAGTTAATATTCTCTATATATACTGTTTATATGAATAATGTTCTACACACTTTCAGGCTGGTTATGACACGATAAACTCCACACACTACTTTGTGATTCCTGGATCAATCAATGGCAGCTTTATCTCAAACCTCAGGAACTCCAGTAATGTTAAAGTTCCCGGTCGATGGGTCTTCAGGGTGGACAGTGGACCAGGATACAGCAAAAGTAAAAGCCTTATTTATAGATAATGTTATGATAAATTTCCTATCATCCTTTACAGTGTTTATATGGTTAGTGTGAAAAAAACACAGACAAACATTTTAGGTGTTCCTGTGTGTTTCCTTCTAGACCGTGTCATTGGATTACGTATTAGACTTTCCTCATTTATGGACTTGACACAGAATGGCAGCACTGAAATAGTTTTACAGCAAGTACGTCACACTTACTATGAATATTTAAACAGAATACGGTTCAAATAGATCACATGGGGAAAGTTTGATCTGTTTGTCCATCTGTGTTTCAGATAAAACAGGAGCTGGTCAAGTACGGTCTGCCAAACAGCATCGAGCTGAAGTTAAGAAAACTGCAAAAGACAAAGCTGTAATTTCATCTTCTTTCAGGAAAAGAAGTAAAACCAGTTTGTTTAGCATCTGACAACAAATGTCCCTAACGACTGATGATGTAATAGCTTCAGTTTTCATCAAGGTGGTTTCATTTAAAGGATTACAAAGGACGCAAAACCACATAAAATTATCATAGAAGAGGTGCATTGGTATTCATCACTGAACCTCCTTTTTCTTTACAATCAAATATCAACTGACAACTGCAGAAGCTTAGACTTTATTGTAAGTAAAACTGTTTTTCTCATTCACCTAAATTAGAACTATATCTTATAAGCATACAAATACTTGTCTTATTGTACAGTAGCCTATAGTTTGAATGCAGTTTATGTGATTAAAAGTGTCTGCCAAATGCATCAATGTCATATTACATCTTATTGCATGATTCTTCCTTATTTCTGTCTGTAAAATCACTTAAGCATTTTTAAAATGGGAATCTAAATTTGTAACTTAATAAAAAATTATATTGTTCGACTATGTCAAATCAGCTTTATTTCTTATTTCAGTCGTAAACATGAGAAAACCAGAAACAGTGATGGAAACTTGTGCTTCATCCGTCATGAAATGAGTTCAACTATAAGCAGTTTAACAGAAGGCAGCAATGCAACAACCGGTTTATTTGTTAAGTGTCTTACAGCAAATATCCCAGTGATTAAAGATTACACATCACCAGTGTTCACTAAGATGGTTTCATTTTAAAAGATTTAAGCTTTAAAAAAAGGACACAAAACTCCATAAAATTGATCCTTTGGATAATTTTGTGTGGTGAATAAATGAAAATGTTTATTGTGATTGACTAAAAATCTTACATGATATTATCATATCATCAGTGTGGTCAAGTCATTTGTGAACAAATTGTTGTTGTTGTTGCTTTTTTGTTTTGTTTTGTTTTTTTGAGTGAGAACTTTTCAGTGAATCATTGATTCTGTTCACAGATCTGATCAGACGGATCCAATCCTTAAATTCAGTTCAGTAATTCAGTCTCTGTAAATTTCTGTCTTTTCCTCATGCAAATCTATGTTGTGGCTACGTTTACATGCAGCCAAATAATCAGTTTGTAATCAGACTGAAGGCTCGATCGGAATGAAAAGCCTTCATTTAAAAACCTTAATCAATCTGATTGAGCTCGATGAGAATGAAATTTCGATCAGATTGAAGGGGGTGGTTTATTCCTCTTCTAATACAATTGAGAGTGCATGTAAACACTCTATCGGATTGAACCACAAAACTGAAAGGACAAAGTACAGTACATGCAATGACGCAGAAATAATGTAGTTGACGGGTGGAACTAAGGCTCAAGTGTCCTGTCATTATAAAATTCTCCTTTCACTTGGCAACTGTGAAGTAGAGCAGGAAAACCTGTTTTTGGATAATCGTCCACAGGAAACTTGTTTTGGCCGCGGGGAGGGGCTTTGTTTGCATGATAAATCTTAGCAGCAGGCATAGCTGGATAAATATTAATTCTGCTTTTAAAAACAAATAAAGACACTGT
Source organism: Carassius auratus (assembly GCF_003368295.1). NCBI lineage: Eukaryota > Metazoa > Chordata > Actinopteri > Cypriniformes > Cyprinidae > Carassius > Carassius auratus. The sequence continues at coordinate 1,109,168 of NC_039279.1, read as the reverse complement.
GTAGGAGAGTGCATATTGTGTACAAACAGTGAGAAACTCTATATTTGTGCATTGTGTGCATGTCAAAAAATATATATACGCACACATCAACTAGATTACTTTATTTGGCATTCATGTATACATTACAGTCAGATTCATCAATCAGAATGAATTCAGTCTGATTGAACCAAAAATCGTGCAATGAAATCATAGATTTATTGTTACTGATGGCGTAACAACAAAGCAGGAGATCCATGTGCAGGCTTTATTAAACAGAGCATAGTCACCACAGACAGGGCCTAACACCAGCAAACAATAACATCCACGACAAGACAAGGGTAAGAATGATAGAAGGGAATGCTTAGAATAGTTAACGCAAACACAGAGGGTAACAAGGGAGACAGAAAATTTCTGGGGGTGGGGCAGTTATTGCTCAGCCATGTGTGTATGTGTATCTATCCATCCATCCATCCATCCATCCCTCCCTCTCTCTCTCTCTCTCTCTCTCTCTATATATATATGTATGTATATATATATATATATATATATATATATATATATATATATATATATATATATATATATATACAGGTGCTTTTAAATTAATTAGTATGTTGTGTGGAAAGGTTTTAGTTATTCAACTCAAAATTGTGAAACTCGTGTATTAAATAAATGCAATGCACACAGGCTAAGTAGTTTAAGTCTTTGGTTCTTTCAATTGTGATGATTTTGGATCAGATTTAATAAAAATCCACCAACAAATTAGAATATGGTGACATGCCAATCAGCTAATCAACTCAAAACACCTGTAAACATTTTCTGAGCTATATTCCTGAAATATATACTTCTAAATGGTCTCTCAGTTTGTTTCACTTAAGGCGGGCATATGATTTCTGTGCGATTTTGGCAAGGTACCAACTCACACTGTACGGGTAGATGGCATGCGATGTAAAGCCAAAGCTCACGATTTTTGTGCGCTTACTGTACGGTCCGATTGCCGAGTTGCGATTTGACTGCTCACACTATACGTGAGGAATAAACCGAATCAACACATAGGATCCCTCAGAACCCGGATGTTTGTGGCTGTTTCAGAATAAACATGCTTTCCCGGGATAAATGCACTGCTTTGGTGATATTCGCAAAGTGCAATTATGTGTACTGAAACGTCCAAAAAAAAAAGGCGTCGGCGTATCTAGACGCGCAGGTGGCTGGGAAGACGTGGCCAATATGGTCAATCCATTTTGCAACGCGAACTGGAGGTAAGCAGGCATTTTTTCCCCTCTTTTATTTTTATTTTTCTTTGCCATAACTCCACAAGTTATCCCTCCATCACTTCAGTCCACACTAAATGCTGTGTCAGGTGGTTTCGTTTATGGTTTCACGCATGCGCAGTGAGGGAAACGCGGAAAATCGCTTTGTAGCCCTGCTTCAATAGTGCGATACCTCACGAGAGGCGACCAAAATTTCTGACATGTCAGAAATCCATCCGACCAACCGATTGCTGGTCGGGAGAGGCTTATCGCCTCTCGTTTGCCCTTGTACACTGCACGAACACTGCACGACAAACGACGTGTGAAAATGCTGAAATTCGGCCCGACCCGAAAAAGAGTCACACGAGTCAGAATTCAGCTCAAAATCGGATGAAAATCGCACAGTGTATGCCCAGCCTTAGGCTACACAATCATGGGGAAGACAATCTTTAATGGCGTTTCCACTGCTGGAACTTTACCCAGGAACTAGGGACTTTGGCCTGGTACTTGGTGTGTTTCCACCGCAGAAACCAGGAACTAAATAAAGTTCTAGGTAAAAAAAAAATGCCCCTAAGAAAGTCCCTGCTCGCGAGGTGGTACTTCTTCAAAGTTCCGGAACGGGACTTGGGAGCTAAACATCCTGATTGGTTGAGTTCACACAGCATTGTGATTTCAACCACCATTTATTTGGATAATTTTCAAAATATTGCTGTTATTGTTTCATAAACTGTCATTTTAAAAGTATTTCAGGTTAGAATGTAGTTGTTTAAAACTCACATCTGTGGTTTATTTATAAAGACAGCGCCTATTTAAAAATGTTTCGCCGATTCCAGAGACGATCAGCTCCAAAGGATTTCTGTGGCTATTATTATATTTAAATGAAAACGAAAGGAGATAATGGTATTTTAAATCCTATTTCATTTTATTGTAAATATACAGTGAGAAAAATTGCAGTAGCCAAGGCTAGCTGACTGACGTTATCAAGTATGCTGCTTTCTCCACAATTACTGGATTTGGGTCGTCGCGGACATCACACTCCCAAGTCGAATGCGGAAAGTCCACTTTGTATTGAGAAATGTGCACAGACCTACATCACCAGACTATTTGCCTAATCTTCACGGTACTTTAGACCACAGTGGAAACGAAGAAAGCAACAGGTCTGGGGGGAAAATAGTTCATAGGGAAAAAAGTTCCTGGTACAATTGTTGTGGGAAATGTGGCAATTGACACTCTTCACAAGGAGGGTAAGCCACAAACATTAATTGCCAAAGAAGCTGGCTGTTCACAGAGTGCTGTATCCAAGCATGTTAACAGAAAGTTGAGTTGAAGGAAAAAGTGTGGAAGAAAAAGATGCACAATCAACCAAGAGAACCGCAGCCTTATAAGGATTGTCAAGCAAAATAGATTCAAGAATTTGAGTGAACTTCACAAGGAATAGACTGTGGCTGGGGTCAAGGCATCAAGAGCCACCACACACAGACGTGTCAAGGAATTTGGCTACAGTTGTCATATTGCTCTTGTTAAGAACTGTAATGTTGCCCAGTGGTCCAAAGTCCTCTTTTCAGATGAGAGTAAGTTTTTTTTTGTATTTCATTTGGAAACCACGGTCCCAGAGTCTGGAGGGAGGGTGGTTAAGCTCATAGCACAAGTTGCTTGAAGTCCAGTGTTAAGTTTTCATCTGCTGGGGTTGCTCCATTGAGTTTTTTTTTGAAAACCAAAGTCACTGCACTCATTTACCAAGACATTTTAGAGCACTTCATGCTTCCCTCTGCTGACCAGCTTTTTGAAGATGCTGATTTCATTTTCCAGCAGGATTTGGCACCTGCCCACACTGCCAACAGCACCAGACCTGAATCCCAGAGAGAATATATGGGATATTGTCAAGAGGAAGATGAGAAACAATAGACCTAACAATGCAGATGAGCTGAAGGCCTGTCAAAGAAACCTGGGCTACCATACCACCTCAGCAGTGCCACAAACTGATCAGCTCCTTGCCACACTGAATTGAGACATTAATTAAAGCAACAGTACAGTAAATGAACATACTTTCCAGAAGGCCAACAATTCACAAATTATTATTATTATTATTATTATTATTATTATTATTTATAAAGTAATCTATTTTGTTGATATCGTGAATTGGTGGGGTTTTTGTAAATTGTGAGCCAAAATCATCACAAGACTTAAACTACTTCTGTCTGTGTATTATAATATAGTAATGTATATTACTATATTAGTTTAATCATATTTTGGTCATTAACATTTTGTATTTTAAGGTACTAAATGTTTACAAAATATTTACTCTAAAATAGGCACTAAGATGTGGTGGTAAAGTCAGCTGTCAGCTAATAACATTGTCATCAGCATTAAAATGAATGGACTCATGCTGCTTTTCGGTACAAATTTATTTTGTGATGAAAATAATAGCAAGTTTTCATCTGTTATTTTACCTACGGATCGATGCTGATCTGATTTCTTACAGATTTCTGCTCAGTCAAAATCGGGTACAGATGAAGTAGCACTAGATTACATTTGCAAAGCATTATTGAGAAAGTGATTGCGTCTGTATAAGTGTTATAGAGTACTTGTTTAAATCATGTTTTCAGCTGAAAATATTCAGTAGCACATCTAGAAGGAACAAACAAAGTCCTTCAGAACTATAAATTCTAAATAACTAAAACTATAAACTAAATATGTCTATAGCCTTCACATTTATTCTGAATTGAGTGATCCTTCTCTATCAATGATTAAATAAATGTAGGAATATATAATGTGCAAAAAAAAGGTTAAAAAAATAATAATTTTTAAGCAGAGGTTAGTTACTAAACTAAAAATGATATTAATAAAAAGCACAGACTGATTAAAAGGCTGCTTTGATTACCCCATACACTTAGTACTAACATACAAATATACTTGTAGGTTTAAAATTCTTTGTCACATTAATTGTACAACAACATATATTTCAGCAAAATTTATATTTTAGTCAGAGTTGTTGTTGTGCTCCTATTCCATTGCAGCAGCACTCGATCTAAATGAAGTCTGAGGAGTTTAGCGTAGAATCGCCAAGCAAAAGCTCATGCACTTCTGACAGCAAAATTGAAATATTTCCATGGCTTTTAACAGCCAGAAATGTAACTGAATATTAAGCTAGAATTCACGTGTTAAACATATTTAGCTAGTTTGATAGAGAAGGATCATTCAACAGTTTAGCAGCTAAACTTTAGTTGTGGGCACAATTCGCTTGCATAGGTGTTTTTGTAGTTATGTCATTATATTAACGGATTGGAGCACTAGCTATATTAATTTATGTAAAGGTGCTTTGTCAATGGTAGCACTGGCTAACTGGCTCAGCTGAACGAATCATTTTGGAATCATGGTCAATTACTCTAATAAGAGGGGTTGTAGGGGATTCAAACACAATTTTAGGAAACTTTAAAATACCATATATGACCTGCTCTTTAACCTACAAGAGATGATAGAGATGATAATTTGATGGATGATTGAAAAAAATAAATTTTCCCGAATCACCTGTTTGTGGCCTCCTAATGTAATCTTAATGAAACATTTAAGCATCTTAATAAGTGGATACAAATTGGAAGAAATCATTGTATAGCATAAGTTTATTTTTTATTTATATTTATATTTTATGTATTTATATTTTGTTTATATTTATATTTGACACAATTTAAATAAAAAAGCAAAGTGAAAACAGCTGTTTTGACATACTGACTTCTGTAAGCATTTGTTGCAGTGCTGGTTACTCAACAAACATTTGTGGTTAGAAGAAATGTAACCAGGCATGTAGTCATTCACATTTTTTTCTTCATTCCAGGTAATGTTTCCTTATAAATGGAGGGACACATTTAAAACCAATGAAACTTCCTACTAAACCACATTCGGTACAAGAGCAGCTTAGAAGAAGCTGTCTGAGGTAAGAAAATTATTATCTTTAATGTTAAGCTCCATAAGGTATATTTTTGAATTAGTCAATTTATATTTATTATGTCCTTGATGAATAAAAATGACATTTATTTAAAATTAAATCTTACTGATCCCTTAAATTCTATCAAGATACGACGGATATCATCTTCCAAGCTTAAGTGAATCATTTTGGTGGTATGAAAAGTAAAAGTAACATACTGAATTTTAGCAGTATACATATTGTAATCATACTAAGGTGAAATTAAGTTTATTAAACTATTTTAAAGAGAAGTTGAAGAGAACTGAACTGAAGATAAGGGTTTTATTTATTTATTTATTTTTTGAAGACGCCAAAGAAAAAAATCACTAAAGCCTTTATATTTCTTCGTTGTTTGCTTTGACGTGCAGTACACATGCAAACCGCTATTTTGCAGTGTCCATGGGCATGTTGTTGGTGTAACCCGCAGTACTACGACAAAAGCATTCTAGCCGTGATGGCGGCAGATAAATATAAAATCATTATTTAAAACTACAAAATGAGACAACAACGCAACAGGAGAAGATGACAATATTTTTTGTCCTCTGTGCCTACACTAAATTTAGTGTAAAAAAATGAACGAAACTTTATAAAACTGAATGTAACTTTTTGAGAGCACCTGTCCATCAAAAGCTCACTATCCAATCAGAGTAGATCACTGTTAAACCCGCCCCCACAAGAGGTTTGTGTCAAAACACCAAACGAAAAACTACAAAGCATTAGCAAAATCTGTGGCAATGCATTCAGAATCCAAGATTAGCAAAAACGAAACTTTGAAAAACATCAACAAAGAATGAAGCATATTTGAAGAGCCTGTTAAATTTGTGCAACTAAGTTAATTGTTTTCATTTTCATTGTGTTTTTCTTCTTTTGTAATGGCATATTTTTGATTATTTTCTGAAAAAGTTACATTCAGTTTTATAAAGTTATGTTCATTTTTATTGAACCAAATGTAATTCCATAGTAACTGTGCACAAAAAGTGCATGTAGGCACTGTTCTTTCATACAGGCCCTCACACCCCCTTGCTGCTCACTCATACAACTTTCTCCGTCATATGTTTGACAGATTAACTTGGCCTCTGGGTTGTACTTCTGAATTACTTTCATTGACACTTCAGAAAGTGATTTGCCTTCTCTGTCGGTGCTAACGTCATGGAAACCCAGAAATCTCTCTCAAATAGTGCCACCGACAGAGAATGACGGACAGCAGGCATTTATATGCACAAGTATAGGTCTCTGCAGGAAAGAAATCAGGTGAAAGCTTAGCCTGACAGTTAGCCTACTCCAGACCGGGTTCAATTCCCTGCATAAGTTGCCACAGTGACTGAGCTTGAGCTATGGTCATTTTGCTTTATGAATCCCAGTAAAGTGAACAAATCATATAACATATAACGTCCGAACAGAAAGGCGTTTACGCTTGTATTTTCAGTATGTATGTGGACAACATCCGAATACAGGTCACATGTTAATGCCAACTGTAAACGCAGCTGAGGATGTGTCATTTGATCTCGGATGTAATAAGCGACGTATGAAGAACGAGCCTCTGGACTTTTTGTATTTTGGTTTTGTTTGTGTGCGGCAGTCACTGTGAGGGGCTATTTTGTGATGGTTTATTTTATTAAAGTTTTGTTTAAATGTTTACTGTTTCCCGCCTCCTCCTTCCCATTCTAACAACATTTGTTATAATTTCATTCAGTAACGTCATTATTGTGATTTATTATTATTATTATTTTTTTGTTACTTAAATTAGGACTGTGAATTCAGAAACAGGTGCAGTTAGTTCGCGCCGTCAGTCGCAAATATTACAAATATTTTTTGTGAGGACAACAGGAAACACCTTCTCTTAAATTCTTTATACACCACACACTAAACAGGTTTAAACACCAGCAGAAAACACTAATTGAGGCAAAGGTTCACTCATGTGTTTTCTGAGTTTTTTTTTTTTTTTTCTTACAGAATTATGTATCACTGCTGTTTTTCCAACATTTTCTATAACACAACTGCAGATTTTAGGCTAACTGATTGGGTGAACACACAAATTCATAGTCACGACATAACAATTGATAAGACTGCTGAAAAAACACATTTATATATATATATATATATATATATATATATATATATATATATATAAACCTTTGACCTAAAGTGGCCCTTGAGAATGTCTAAATATACTTGGCAAATCCATAACATGTCTAAAAACAACACAAGCTTTTATGAAGTGTATACAGGTATCTAGTGATTACACCATGAAATTACATGTTTTTCAATCTTTGCTCTCACCAGGTGGTGCTAATCTGCCTTCAAAAATTGTATTTGAAAGGCTTAGTCTCTGTTTTTCCTGACTTACATTCTGGTTTTTCCTGACTTCATCATCATGAGACTATCTCTGGTTTCGCAACATCTGCTGGTGCTCATATCAGTCCTATCACTCAGTAAGGCATTTTGTTCCTGATTGCTTTTCAGTGTTAATTTGTTTGTTAATATACACACATTTCTGTTTTTTTTTTTTCTGAATGTAATAATCTCTCTTTATCTCTAACAGCCAGGGCACAATCAACAACTGCACAAACAATATTTCCTTTAATAACAACACATTCCACAAACGAGACAACAACAACATCTGCAACAACAACATCTTCACTGACAACAGCACCTACAACAACATTTGCACCAATAGCATCTTCATTAACAACATCTGCATCAACAACACTAGCAGGTAATTATGGACTTTTTTTATTAGAATATGATCTGTGGTTTGAACTAAACAAACCCAAGAAGAACCTCTGCCACATTTTTTTTATGTATCATATAAATGGTTTATAATTTAATGTCAGCATGAAACAGAAGTTGTGATTGCATTTCATCAAATGTAGTGACTTGATTTTTTTCCATTGGGAACTGATTGGATGGTTGTGGTGTACTATTGGTCGATCTCATGTGAGTTACAGGTTGTTCCGCCCTCATGCCTGTAAACTTTTTATGATTTGCGATTGTATGTTTGGCTAATTTTGATCCATTAAAAATTATAAAGAAATATTAGGGGGAACATTACCATCATGCAAAATTGTTAGTAGGGTTGTTGGGTTGCATTCTCAATTGTTTTGTGTTCTAAATGAAGAGATGTTTTAAAGTTTGCTCTGTAACTTAAAACTCACGGAAAGAGAGAAAATAAACAATTTTTTGACTCCACTCCTATGTACAAGGAGGTATTTTTGAATAATAATTTAAATTATTACATTTGTTTATTGGTTTCTTTTTTTCACAGCCCTGCCCTATGATCCCTGCTATAACTACACTGTGCTGGATGATTTACGGAGAGCCACCGACAATCAATTACAATCATCATATTACGCTCGATACACCTCTAAATTACTGTGTGACACTGATGTCAACTGGGTTGGCTGGTACCGTCTCTTCATTCGGGGTCAGAGTGTTCAGATGCCCGACACATGTGTCGATCAGTTAAGCTGTGGAACTCATGCCCCGCTGTGGCTGAACGGTCAACACCCAAAAATTGAGGATGGGGTGGTGACCCGAAGTGTCTGCGGTCACTGGTTGAATAACTGCTGTTATTTCCAGTCGAATCCTATTAAAGTGAAAGCCTGTCCAGGAGGGTATTATGTCTATGAGTTTGTGAGACCAGTAGGCTGCTATTTGGCATACTGTGCAGGTAAGCATATTTAGCATTTGTGTAAAGTATTACATTTATGAGTTTGTTAGATCAGATAATCTGTCTGTTTTTTTTTCCATACTGCAGAATTAGCGTGCCTTTTGTACATATGCAATCGTTGAATTTGATAATATTCTTTTTTCTTTTTTTTCAGACACTAGGAACATTAGCAACTATAATCATACTGTCACTCCAGGTAAATGTAGTCTGCTATACCTTCTACAGTTCTATTGACTGCTGAAATTAGGACAGAATGTATCATGAAAATCAGTGTCATTTAGTAGGGGAGTGTTTGTTTCTCATGCCTTGTGTTTGTGATTTTACTTATACGTGTTTGTGATTTTACATAGTGTATATATATATATATATATATATGTGTGTGTGTGTGTGTGTGTGTGTGTGTGTGTGTAATTTGTTGAATAGAAAATGATGTAACAATGGTCAGTTGAATCCAAAATCATCAACCGGTTGAGGGCTTGAAATAAATGTGCATGAATTTCATCAAAACAACTCATAGTGTAAGTCAGTATTGTGTGCGGCCCCCATATACCTGAATGCCATTCCGACCATGTCTAGGCCTGCTCCTGATGAAACGGCATGTAGTCCTGGAGTTCTCCAGACCTGGTGCATCAGTGAGCTTCTGGACAGTTTGTGGTGATACTTATGGATGCTTTGATACATTACATCCCATAGCTGCTCATTTGGATTCAGGTCTGGGAAACTTGAGAGCCAGTCATGGGCATCAATGCATTTTTAATCCAGAAACTGCCTACTCATGGGGAAGAACCCAGGGTCCACTGCACCAACATTAGATCTGACCATGGTTCTGAGAATTTCTCCTCTATGCTATTGAAACTCTGTAGGGAGAAACACCAAGCCTCCTTATGATGGCACTTATGGATGGACTTACTCTGCAACCTGATTTTACGCAAAGAGCAGTAAGTGGCCACTTCATACAAAACCATTACATTTTTGGGGACTGTCGTCTCGTTGCCTCTCCAGTGCATCCGTTGTCATTTTAATTTACACTAAAGCAGGAGGAACTGATTCAGAATCACTTATACTTCTTAACCAGAGAGACTGATAGGCATAATGTAAAGGTTCTGTATTTTCATATTATATTTTTATTATCTTTATATTTATTAAAGATTATAGTGTTTTAAAAATGTATTGTCACATCCACTGCCCCAAAGGTCATCATCATCAAAAATGAGCCTCATAAATCAAATTATTTATTCTCTTGGCAGCACCAGCAATATTTTATCCATTCGGCACAGCAGCTGGAGACACAAACAATGCTGCTGTTGATGATGGAAACTCTTCAGTTATTCAGATGTTGAGTCCATTTCTGTTCTTTGGCCGCACATACCAGCAGATTTATGTAAGAATTTGAGTCCATCTTGATTCTGAGTCTAAATGTGTGGTCATTTATTTATAAACTCATCTGTGATCAGTGATTTTGACAATATTTCTCATGTTTCAGGTGAATAATAATGGATACCTCACATTTAACCAAGCTTCAAATGAATATGTTCCCTACTCATTCCCCGCTAGCAGAAGTCAAGATGTAATTGCTGGTCTCTGGACTGATCTTGACAACCGTCAGAGAGGTGTAGTTTCTTATCGTCAGTACACCAGTGGAAATGTCCTCACACGTGCCACTCAGGATATAAACACACAGTTCCCAAATCTGAACTTCACTGCCTCTTGGGTGTTTGTTGCAACGTGGAATAAAGTCGCTTACTATGCTTTGACCAGTACAGTAAGTTTGATATTCTTCTGAAATGTGAATGCATTTACTTAATCCACAATGCATTTTCAAAGTGCTTTATTGAACACCTTATGTTTTCATTATGTACATTTTCACTTTCACTTTTGACTTTATCGAACTTATAACATGACTATGTGCCGCATAAGTAAATAATTAGTCATGGAAAATTGATTTGAGTATAAATATTTTAGTAGCTCTTTAATGCAAAGCTTCCACACATACACACACACACACACACACACGCACACACACACAGACACACACACACACACACAAAACGTCTTTAACCTTATACAAAGTTCAGGAAAGATGAACATTTAAGGCATAATGTACAGTCCCATCACTAATTATCACAATCCCTTTCACCACAATAATAAAGACAAGGAAATAAAATGTTATTTGATAAGAAAGCATTTTAAAAACTTAAATCCTTAAATTGATTTGTGTGTGACAATCTTTGGCAACAAACCGAGCACCTCAATAATAATACTGCAGGCCTACTATTAATACTAAAGTCCTCCTGTTTCAATTTACAATAAATGAAGTTTATAACTTATGCACAAGATAATAGCAGTAACTGATGACTGAAACTAGACACAGTTTGGTGGTGTGTATGAGAGATATGAAAAAAGCGTTGGCCTCAAATACCTGGATTACTGGTGAGTTATTCAGCGTTGATAGTGATGACAGTTGTTATCAGGGAATGACGAACCTCAAAATGTCACGACTGACCAATCAGAATCATTCCAGAGAGTTGTGTAATATGTATTTAGCTAACAATGCTCATAAACAGTGATCCCTAAGTTTAAAGTGATTATCTTTTTTAATCTTTCAGGAAACATCGTTTCAAGTGGTTTTAATTTCAGGCCGTAATGTTTCATTTATTCTGATGAATTATGGTGACATTGCTGTGACGGAACATCCAGTGCAGGTGAAAGAAACTTGTTTCTGTATCGAGAACAAAAAGTTATTCACTACTGTATAAAAGTTCATGTTCTCTATATATACTGTTTATATGAATAATGTTTTTTCACACTTTCAGGCTGGTTATGACACGATAAGCTCCACACAATATTTTGTGATTCCTGGATCAATCAATGGCAGCTTTATCTCAAACCTCAGGAACTCCAGTAATGTTGATGTTCCCGGTCGATGGGTCTTCAGGGTGGACGGTGGATCAAAGTCAAACAATGGTAACATTACCACTTACAAATTACCACCAGTTTGTTCATCACAATGTGATATACCCAGAAATTATTTTACTATGGTGGCCGAGAGAGCACAATGCACTAAAAAAACCTTTTTCAAATAGTGGAAAAAAACCACAAATTAAGAAAACATCTTCATCATTTTGACAGCACATGCACTGAAAACCAAACACAGAAACATGCTGCAAATACTCACAACACAACCAAATACAGTAATATGCTGTTAATATGCACAGATCACAACGGAAATGTTTAAGGGGAGAGCAACAAGTGATGAACCTGGCCAGGACATGTTTATCAATATATATGTGTGTGTGTGTGTGTGTATACATAGTCCAGTTAGTTACTACAGTTAAACCAAGATAACCACAAATTAACCATGGTATTCGCAATTTAACCATGGTTATACTGTGGTTATACAAATGGTAAACAATATGGCAAATAAAAGTTACTATAATAAAACCATGGTTATTTTTGTAAGGGTTGTTGGGGACCTCTTGAAACATTTCTGTTGTGGTCTGTGTTACTTACAATGTTTTCTGTATTCTGTCACATTGTAAGTATTTGCAGCACATGTGTTGTCAAACTGATGAATATGTTCTCTTAATTTGCTGGCACTTTTTCTATTTGGATATGCTTAAGTTGCAACGCATCGAGCTCTCTCAGCCACTGTATTTTACAAACCTATGTTATGACGTGTCCCAACACCACAAACAAGTCAAACCTGATTTCACCCACATATAACTTGTTTTGTTTGGCTGTACTAGAAACCAACACATACGTATGTACAATATATACACATTCAACAAAGAATTCAGCAGTCTGTGTATGTGTGTTTCCCTTCAGAGTACATCACTGGACTTCAAGTAAAACTTTCCTCATTTTCTGACCTATCAGATACTGGAAACATTGAGATCGTTTTACAGCAAGTACGACACAAACATGACTATTCATACAAAATGTGGTGCTAATGGACAACATGGGGAATGTCTGATCTGTTTGTCCATCTGTGTTTCAGATAAAACAGGAGCTGGTCAAGTACGGTCTGCCAAACAGCATCGAGCTGAAATTAAGAAAAGTGCAAAAGATGAAGCCGTAATATCTGCTTCAAGAAAAGAAATAAAGCAGTTCAGTTCACTTAGCACAAGACAGCAAATATCTAACTGATCATGTGAAGACTGAGATTAATGTGGTTTTGAAGAACCCATGAAAACAACCCAAACAAAATGATACTTCAGTACAAAAAAACTGCTAAACTTTGACAAATAGTCATTTTTTTATTATTACAATAATGATATCATAATCTCTATACATAAATCTAAATAAAAAAATAATAATTTAAAAGATCTATACTTATGTTGACCTGACAAATAAGTAATTAAGTAATAATCTACTGTAGCTGAACTTTCATATTTTTCTAATTTTATAAGTGTTTGATTTCAATTACATGGAAACTATTTCCCATTATGTTGTGGTACACTGGCCATGTTATTACCATGAATTCAAATTAGAAATGTGGGTCTTTCATAAAGTGTTTTTTTTTTTTTTTTTTTTTTTTTTTTTTTTATGTTTTAACTTATTTATATTAATGTAAACAAAATACATTAAATCCTCCAAAAAAAAACTGCACAAATGTAGAGTAAAATCATTAATAAACTGATAAAATACATTTGTTTTTTAAAAATCTTTAACATCACATTTTGTTTTTTGGCCCGAACAGCATGAGTGTATTCCCCAAACAAACAGCACAAAAGAGTTAAAGTGGTCTTATATTAGGTACAGTATAGTGGTTAAGATGTATAATATACTGACATCCAGCCCAGGTTACTTACACTTATAAGCCTTCACATTTATCTGACAATATCCATTTAGAAAAGTATATGTTTTAATTCAAATAATTTCAATGAATTAGTTGATATCAGATGCTATAACAAACCTAATCTGAAAGATTTTAACACAAATGGACTGTTCATCAAATGTAATTTTGGCTGCAGTGACCTGATTCATAACCAACAACAACAAGCATGCATTCCTAATTTCTCTGGACTCTGGTTTTAGGTGAACTATTTGTTCTGCATCTACTGTCAGGTTAAGAACTGCATTTAATGTTGTATAATGTATATCTGTTTCTTGGAAACCAGTGTGTTCTGAAGATGGAAATGTCACTCAACAGGAAAAAGTGGTCTTTATGTATAAATCCAGCAATCATATACTCTCCAGCAATTATCTTTGATCCTCCTCTTCTCTTTCTCTCATTATTCTTTGTGTTATCACTTGTTATCTAACCATTCTTTTGTTTTCAAAGCAAAAGCAAAAGTATGTAATGGTATGGTTTTTTTTTTCTTATTGGTCTCAGCCATGAGAACATTCAGAAGTAGATTACAATACAGAATGTAAAATGTTTAAACATCTTTGTAAATATATTTTAAAAAATAGACATGAAGCTTAACAAGAAATAACCTAATCATCACTCAATATCATAAACCTCATTCTGAAATGTTTAAAAGCATCTTAATACTGTATATGGGCTAATAAGTGGAAGGTTACATAATAGTTATAGATATTAACATAAATACATGAGGAAACTACCTGTTCTGATATGCCAATCTTAGTATGCATTTACTTTTTTTTTGGTATCGATGGTTACCATTTTAATGTCAATAAAATTCCAATAATCAACTTTGAGTACAATTGCTTCCAATGTCCACTTTTATCTGTTCAGTGCACACTTGCTTCATTTATAAATACAAGCAATTATGTAATAATTTCCAAGTTACAAAAAAATAAATAAATAACAAAGTGCTTAAATTACATTAAAAATAATAATACAAAATTAAATTAGCTTATTTCCTTATTATTTTTTTTCTTGATCTTATTTAATTCAGTTTTACATGAATTTTAATCTCCTTTTGAATTCTGAACAAGTGGAAATAAATATTTTTGTTAAAGGTTTTTGTTTAGTTTTTTGGCTTTATTTTTTTGGCAGTTTATGACATTTTGTCAATGTATTGCAATCATTCAGTTTCTTAACAGTAATTCACTTAACTAATGAAATAATTGTATACGGTGTTATTTATGGTAGGATTGAAAAAAGTAGCATATGGTTTTTAGAGAAACCTATTTAACTGTCAGTTCATATATAATTAGTCTGTGATACTCATTCTGTACATTCTTTGTGAATGTAGTCACTCTCTACTGATATAAATGTAAATTCATAAATATATTACTTATTATAAGTAATATTTATACACTAATATATAACTAATATCACAATTGTTATACTAATGAAAGCTTGTGATAAAGTCTTTTTAAAGGTAAAACCTAAATTCTAAAAGTATATATTAAGTTCCATTGTTTGAATGCTTTTGTAATAATTACTGGCAGTGTTCCAAAGAAAACATATTTTCTTTTGAGGAGATGCTCTGTTGTGGAAACAGGGCTGGGACACATTTAAAAGTCAATGCACTCTTGCTGGATAGTAATTTAACCCACATCAGGGACAAGAGGTTGAGAAGCAGAGGTAAGAAAAATCTTTTTAATATTACATTTGATAAACTGGATCCTCAGGTGTATTTTTGTTGTGGTTTTGCAAAACAATCATAAGAATTTACATTTTCTGCTGTCAAGTTTAAACACACTGTTTATTCACTGCCTATACAGTGGGCGTATTAATACATGAAAGTATGCTAAAGAAAAAAGTCTCTGAATAATAAAGTCCTTAGAGCTTATATACAGTGCATGAGGGTACATATAAATATTCTTATTTTAAATAGTAATTACTGTATTGTACAAACCTCATGTACTGTATCTAGCTACACAGTGTCCACTGTAATAGATTTTAAGCTAAGCACATAAAGCTGCCCAGTATAATGTGATTTCATATTATATATAAACTTTTTCAAAACCATTGTTGGAAATATCTCAAATGTAATATAAATAATAATAACTAATTTTAATAAGACCTGTTTAACTGCATTTTTCTTCCAGTTAGAATAATACAGCTCTCTCTGTTTATAGACGGACTCTTATAAAACCTGGTTTTATTTTTGACTTCATCATGAGAATTACACAGCATCTGCTGGTGTTCATATCACTCCTGTCACTCAGTAAGGTTTTATTTACTGCTTGGTCTTAATGTTGCAAAGACGATAAAAATATACTCATCTGTGTTTCTGAATTGAATAATTTCTTTCTCTTTTTAACAGCCAGGGCACAAACAGCAACTGTAGCAGGTAATTATAGACCTTTGAATTAGAACCAGATCTGTTTTAAAAAACGTTTACTGTGGTGTCAGCTGAACAAACCCAATATGAACTCTGAAATCAGTGAGCATCTCCATCAGGACAGAAAACTGCACTCAAGTTCATGAGGTATTTAATAGTGTTTGTATTTGTGTTTCTTCTTTTCAGCCCCTGCAAGCACCGTAGTGCCAACAGGTAATGCTGCTACCAATGAAAGCCTCAGAAACAAATAAATATCTTGCCCCAACTTCATGAGGTATTTAATGCATTTCATGTGTTTGTTATTTCAGAAAGTGCAACCACCTCAGGTAATAATGCTGCAAATGATGCAAGACCCATCATACACTTATGCAAAGTACTGTAGAAGAAAATGTTTTATAATTTAAATCTTTTTTTAGCCATTGCACAAACAGCTGCAGAGCCATGGACAGGTAATTATTGACCTTATTGAGTTTATTATTGAGTTAATGGTATGTTTTTGTCCCTAATCATGAGCTTTCTTGTAAAAACTGCTCACATCTTCATTTGTATTCTGGCAGCACCGGCTATATTCTATCCATTTCGCTCAGCAGCAGGAGACACAGAACATTTTCTTACAGGCGATGAAAGCTATGAATATGTTGCCTTATCCACTCCATATACATTCTTTGGCCGCACATACAACAGCTTATATGTGAGAATTAATTTCCACTGTCAATCTACAGTTATGGAAATTTTGTGATGAGCAATCCTTTTCTAGTGGATTTGACCTGATTTCTCATATTACAGGTTCATTATAACGGACTCCTTACGTTCAACCAACCTGAACCAGCATCTGGACCTAACTATAATCCCACCAGAGGAACTGAAGACTTCATTGCTCCGTTCTGGAGTGACCTTGATGACATTGGTTGGATGGGCATGTTCTCGTATCAGGAGTACACAAATGGAAGTGTTCTCACTCGTGCCACTCAGGATATAAACCAGTATTTCCCTCAGATGAACTTCACTGCTTCTTGGGTGTTTGTCGTCACTTGGGACTATGTTGAAACGACGGATATGAATTCATTTATTCGTCACTCCGCACAGGTAAGTAAAAAACAACCTAGCGTAAGGTCACAGTATAGACTGTATAGACTATGATTCATGATGATATTTTCTTATTGTTTCAGGCAATCACGTTTCAAACGGTTTTAATTTCAGATGGCAATCTTTCTTTCTTTCTGATAAATTACGGTGACTGCGCTGTGATTTATGATCAAGTGGAGGTAAAACAAACTTAAATATTATTCTATATAGGCTCCATATGTGTTCATTTAATTAGTTTTTCATGGTTTCAACAGGCTGGGTATGACACAATAAACTCCATAAACCACTTTGTAATTCCCGATTCAATTAATGGCAACTACCAAAACCTGAAGAACACGAGTAATGTAAACGTTCCTGGTCGCTGGGCTTTCACTGCAAACAGTGTGCTAGGTAAGAGTTTAATCAAGATTATGTGTCAGTTTGCTGATATCATGTTATAATGGGTTATTGTGTCTGTGTGTCACTTTAGAAAGCATCATAGGAGTTCAAATGAGACTTACATCATTTTCAGACCTAACACAGAGTGAAAACATTGAGGATGTTTTGCTGAAAGTAAGTCAGTGGAGCACTGAATGTTTTATTCAGTAGAAATAAAATGCATTTTGATCCGTTTATCCATCTTTGTTTCAGATAAAACAAGAGCTGGTCAGTCGTGGGCTGTCAAGTAACATCAAGATACAGTTAAGGAAAAATACAAAGATACAGCCGTAACATCAGCCTCATTCATGGAAGTCTATGAAGATGAATTTCACTGCCATTATTAAGATGTAGAAACAGATAAGGAGGAAAAGGAACTTGTATAATGTCTCCCTCTTCAGTTTGCTTTCTGTTTTTCACTCACATAAAGTCATCTACATCCAAACATAATTGAGCATATCCAATGGGGGGAAAAATCATCAGTCTTTTTCTTTGTCACATCATGCTTTGTATATTATCAGGTCTTTTTAATTGCTTTAGGGGTTTTAAACTCTTCAAACTTAAAAAAAATTAAAGTCTAAGTTAATTTACTAAAACACAACTTAAAAAAAGACAAATACTTGACCAAGTTGTAAAATACGTGCTTTGCCTTTTAAACTCTGAATGGTCTTAATGGTCCCCGTTTTATTTTATTTTATTTTTTTTATTACCATTGTATAACCACAGTTTTACTTCAAATACCATGGTTAAACTATGCTTAGTGTAGCAAAATCATGATCACTTTGTAGTTACCATGGTTTAACTACAGTAACCAAGGTTTTTTTATTATTATTATTATTATTTCTTTAATATCTGTTTCTGTTTTCTTTTTGATTTAATTTAGTGTTTTTTTTTTTTTTTTGTAGTAAAAGCATAGTTAATTTTCGTAAGGGAGAGGAAATTGTATTTTTCTTTATTCACCTCTAGAGGGAGACAACAGCTTAGTGACGATGAGTGACATACTTTAAAACAACTCTGTTTTTACTCTTTAATTTTAATATTAGTTTTAAAATCATTCTGGTGGTGCTCTGACTTATAACAAGACGAATGTAAGTTTTTTAAAAAAAATACAATTTTGGACGATAAACTCAAGGTTTTATAACACAATAGTATTGTTGTCATAATCTTTCTTTAATTTGTAACATGCATATTGTGAAAATAAAACAGAATTGAATGCCATTTTAGCTCGCAAATTAGTTTTACGTTGTATTCATTGGCCCAAATGTTTCAAATGTTTTAGTTTTGGGTTATGTTATGGTTTTGAATGTTTGGTTTATTTTATGGACAATGATACATTCAAATAAAACATTTTCTCTGGAAACCTTAGTAATTAGACATTAATACTATTACCACTGATTAAATCCACTGTTCATTTTGCTATTGTCATATGTTTGTCATGTTCTAGCCCTAAAGTAATGGTTAAACTAAAGAATATCTGTATTTCCATACTAAAATCTTTAGACTGCACTGATTCTCTTTCTGCGTCTAGAAACTCTCATCTAAATTTCATTTCATTCACTTGAACAGAAGGTGTTGATAAAGTCCATCACAAAAGAGACTCATTGTGCTGTTTTAGTGAGATCTCATCTGATAAATCATCATCCAGTGACTGATACTGAGATCGTTCAGTCACTCTGACTGAGAAATAGTTCAACTAATAATTAATTAAAAAAAAGTGTTTTCAGAATCTGTGTTCATTCTCTCATCAGCACCGGCAATATTTTATCCATTCGATGCAAAGGCAGGGGACATTCTTGAAAATGGTGGTGATTCCTCCAAACATGTTGTCTTCGCCACCCCATTTACATACTTTGGCCACACATACAACAGCATATACATGAGAATCCAGTTCTATTGCCAGTCTAAAATAAATGGAAATGCTGTGATCCACAAGTTCATAGTTTACTGCTGTATTTGAACTGATTTATCTTATTTCAGGTTAATAATAACGGACTGCACATTTAACCCTGCTATACCAGAAACAAACCCTTACCCTTTTCCCGAAAATGGAACTGAAGATTACATTGCTCGCTCTTTACTGAACTTGATGACCTTTGTATAGGTATATATTTGTATCATGAGTACACCAATGGAAGTGTTCTCACTCGTGCCACTCAGGATATAAACCAGTATTTCCCTGGAAGGGACTTCACTGCTTCTTGGGTCTTTGTTGCAACATGGGACTATGTGCTTACATGGGATATGAATGTATTTAATCAACACTCAGGCCTGGTAAATAGCTTCTCTTTTTTTTTTTTTTTTTTTTTTTTTTCTGAGACAAGACCGAAGGCTTTTTAAACTATGAATCTGAATAATGTTTATTTTCTTTTCAGGCAATCACAGTTCAAGCAGTTTTAATTTCAGATGGTGGTTTTTCTTTAATTCAGATACATTATGGTGACTGTGCTGTGATACCAACTGCAATGGGGGTAAAATAACATTACAGTATTGAAGAAGGCTAATGATTTACTAGCTCTGTATGTAATAACATTTGATTGATTTTGATAGGCTGGATATGATACAATAGGCTCCACTGACTACTAATTCATTATGATCCATATGGTCCAAACCTCAAGAACACGACTAATGTAGGTTTTCCGGGGCGTTGGGCCTTTCCTGTGAACAACGGATCAGGTAGTACTTTAATCAAAATGATGTTTTACCATTATCAGTTAGTTTATATCATGTTGCAATGTCTTATTATGTGTGTGTGTGTCCTTTTAGAAACCGTCTTAGGCGTTCGAATGAAGCGTCAGTCATTTTCAAACCTAACAGAAAATATTTGGAAGATAATGGATGGATCTTACATATATGAATTTGTGACTTTCTCACAATGGCCTTTTCTTTTCTTTTCTTTTTTTTCTCTGAGAAATTTGACCTGTATCTATGACCAGTAGAGCAGAATAAAATATATATATATATTTTGATTGGTCTCTCCATCTTTGTTTCAGATAAAACAAGAGCTGATCAAACATGGAGTGTCAAGTACATTTGAGCTAAAGTTAAGAAAAGTCCAAAAGACATATCCTTAAAACATGGATGAGAAGTAATGCCGATGGCATTGAAAATGTAGAAACTGTAGAAACAAGAGGAATGTCACTCCACAGGAAGGGACCCTTTGTTTTTTCACTCTTCAACATCATATTTTTTAACACATTATTCACAGATGCACACGCATGATTCAGCACAAACAATAAAATGATGTATAGAAATGAATTATGTACCATGTTGATTTAGCTTGAATCATCATTGATTGTGATTTTATTTCTCCATTTTATCAAATCAGATTGATCTGTAAAATGTGAATTATGAAATTAAACTTGTTCTTCTGCATCTCCATGTACTAGAAGCATTACTCATCCAAAATTCCTTCACGTTATCTACTTACAGAGAAAAGGATGTTCTTTAGTACAGCAGTTTTCAGCAGGTTTTGCAAAGATGGCAACATACCATGAAAACTCTTCATATTTAATGTAGTCTAGGTTATCATTTTAAAGTTTTGTTTATAGTTTTTGAAGATTAATTTATG
Source organism: Carassius auratus (assembly GCF_003368295.1). NCBI lineage: Eukaryota > Metazoa > Chordata > Actinopteri > Cypriniformes > Cyprinidae > Carassius > Carassius auratus. Next base: position 1,088,035 of record NC_039279.1, on the reverse strand, counting down.
CCATACAACCTGTTTATGTTGGCACCTGTCTAATTTGTTTTTCTTCTGCTAAGTTAAAGATGGTTTGATGCCAAAATAGTGTAGAGTTTAATTTAATGCCCAGCCTTTGACTTCAGTCATAAACAGTACATAAAGCTTTTTCTTCTCTCTTGTTCAAATTTCTGCTGTTCTGTTCCAAACTGCTTTTATTATCACTCATAAATGACATGCTCCAAACACTCCACTATAAGACTGTTGTTCTTTGCAAATTACAACATGACCTTTATGGTTTCTTGATTTAATCTAGCACAAGGAATTCACCCAGACACAATAATGGGATGAACGATTGACAAAAGAAAAAACAAAACAAACAAGTCAAAAAAGTCTTATTGTTTAGCATTAGTAGAAGAATGTAGAATGTTGAGTTCTATTGTGAAAAGGCCAGTCTTTGTTTGCCCCGAACATGTCCCTCCCTTTGGTGCTATGATAATTAGGGCCAGATTTTAACCTACAGCAAGTGTAAGAACAAGAACGTACACCAAATGAAGACGTCTGAAGTAAGTACTATCTAGATTCTTGTCTATATGGTTTGTTTTGATAACTTATATTCTGATGATATGTATGTATAGCAGGGTTCCTACATGGTTTGAAATTGTCTGGAAATCGGATTTGAATAATTTCCAGGTTTCGTAAAGTGTTCAAAAAAAAAAAAAAGGAAAAAAAAGAAAAGAAAGCAGAGCATGGAAAAAAAATTGCAATTTCCAGACTTTTGTCCCTATTTAGTTTTCCGTAATAGAAAATTAAGAATTTAATGAAAATAAAGGTATCATACAAAAAGTGTGTTTTCATGGCAGCTGTTTAGTGATTTTTCAGTGATTGTCAAGCATGACTGAATGAATTCAGCTTCATTATACAAAATGCAAGTTAAACGCATTTTGAGTTTCATCACACAATATTCTTTAAACAGTGCAAAAAAATGTATAGGAACCCTGTAATATGATATTGTCTATGATATTGTTTTTAATCTGATGAGACAAGTGTTTTTCTAACTTTTAAATCGAAATAAGTACTAAGATGGCTTTGTTCTCTTGTGCTCGCTTGTGTTCTAGTCGCTCTGTATGGATTAATAGCAGTGGCATTCTGGTATCTCTGACCTTCTGACCGTATCCAAATATTTGTTGTGACAATGTCTCCAGTCTCATGTTATCTGCTGGTGTTCATATCAGTCCTGTCATTGAGTGAGTTTCAACATCCATTTGAATAATGTCCTTCATTATATGGCAAAGACTATACTGTCTATATGGAATCGTATTCAAATGTAATCTTTTTCTTCAACAGGCAGGGTAACAGAGGGACAGACAGGTATTTACTGACCTTAGGACTTAGCACTAGAACATATAAAAAGTCAAAATGAACTGTCTGAAGTTAATATGTCCTGAGCTTGAAACTGTCCATTTTTCCTTGCAGCACCAGTGATATTCTATCCATTCGGCTCAGTGGCAGGAGACACTGTTAATATTTCCACTGAGGATGAAATCTCCCAGCTTATCGACCTGTGGAGTCCTTTTGTGTTCTTCGGGCGTGCGTACAACAGGACATATGTGAGAATCTAGTTCTGTTAATACAAACTGAATGATTCAAATGTGGCATGGACAGCTAATATCTACTATTACCTAGGTTAACAGTAACGGAGACCTTACATTCAACCAGCCTTCATCAGAGTATATTTCTCAACCCTTTCCCATCAATGGAAGTAAAGACATCATTGCTCCCCTTTGGACTGACATTGATGTCAGTGTGAATGGCATCATCTCATATCAGCAGTACTCAACCGGGAGTGTTCTCACACGTGCCACTCAGGATATAAACCAGTACTTCCCTGGTCTGAACTTCATGGCTATTTGGGTCCTTGTTGCAACTTGGGATAGAGTTGCATACCATTACCACTCTGGCACAGTGAGTTAGTTTGTCATAACTCCTCCAGGCTCAAGGTTACAAATGTGATATTTCCAGAGGTGCATGACAATCAATGTTCCCCAACTTTGCAGGAAACATCGTTTCAAGTTGTTTTGATTTCGGGTAGTGATTTGTCCTTTATTCTCATGAATTATGGTGACTGCGCTGCTACACATAATATTGTGCAGGTAAGACAAAACTTCTGTATCAGTGCAACAAATATGACTCGATAATTTCTCTCAATAATTAGTGTTTCCCTTTTTTGCAGGCTGGTTATGACACTATAAACTCCATGGCCTACTTTGCAATTCCTGGGTCAAACAATGGGAACTTTATGCCAAACCTAAAGAACTCCACCAATGTCAATGTTCCAGGCCGATGGGCCTTCAGGGTGGATGGTGGAACACATCAAAACAGTCTACAAGGTACACAATAAATTGGTAGTTAGGTATGTCATAATGACAAGGTTCCTGTTGCTCAGCATGTACTTAAATGCCAAAGTCACTGGTTCAGTTTCCAGAAAACATGCATGCTACAAGGGTCTGCCAAATGCTACAATGCACCCAGATGCAAAATGTACCCAGTGAACCAAGGAACACGCAAATAAACAAGTTTTAATAGTTTCACCCTCAGGTCATCCAAGATGTAGATGACTTTGTTTCTTCATCAGATTTAGAGAAATGTAGAATTCTATCACTTGCTCAACAATGGATGCTCTGCAGTGAATGGGTGCCGTCAGAATGATAGTCAAAACAGCTGATAAACACATCACAATAATCTACACGATTCAAGTCCATCAAATAAGATCTTGTGAAGTCAACAGTTGCGTGTTTGTGAGAAACAAGTCCATGATTAAGGAGCTTTAACTTTACACTGTTGCTTCCAACGGTTTCAAAAAGTGCTTGATTTGTGCATATTTCTCTTCTAATTCTCAAACAAGATGACTTTTTTGACTGGAAAAAACAATATTTTAGATGGAGGACTTTGAAGACTAACCAAAGGCAATGGTATGAAGTTAAAATACAATAATGATGGATTTGTTTTTGCAAACATGCAACTTTTCGCTTAACAAGATGTTAACTGATGGACTGGAGTGGTGTGGATTATTGTGATGTTTTTATCAGCTGTTAGTACTCTCATTCTGACGGCACCCATTCACTGCAGAGGAGCCTTTGGGGAGCAAGTGATGCACTGCTACATTTCTCTAAATTTCTTTCAATGAGAAATAATTAAATTAAATTGTAAGCAAATTGTCATTTTTTTGTAAAGTATTCCTGTGATTAATTATGTGTGCATTGTTTCTCTTAGAAAATGTCATAGGAATTCAAATGAGAGTTACTTCATTTTCAGACCTAAGAGACAGTGCAAACATTGAGACTGTTATAGAGAAAGTAAGTTGCACTTTCTTCAGAACATAGTATGTTTTTTTTATGCAAATGATGCTAATAGACATTCTGATCTTTTTGTCCATCTTTATTTTAGCTACAACAGGAGCTGATCAAGTACGGTCTGCCAAACAGCGTCAAACTGAACCTAAGAAGGGTGCAAAAGACTCAGCCCTAATATCAGCCTTGTACAAGGAAAAAAATTCTAACAGAGACCTGTTCATTAAATCTCTAGCATCAAACATACCTACCACTAAAATATAACAACAAAAGAAAAGAAAAAAACTGATCTAACATGGAACGTAAATCTTTTATTAAGTTTTTATTAAGCATTTGTGAAAGCTGTCTGCAGGAATGTCACTCTACAGGAGGATGAACATTCATGTGTTCTCAAATGCAAATGTCACGTAGCAGGAGTTTAACTGAAGTAAACCTGTTCTTCCTCTATGGCTCCATTCACTAGAAAATCATAATATTAACTGTAATACCCATCTTTATTGATGAGATATTGAAGCAAGAAGCAGTTTAGCTGTTATATACAGTAGTGAAGCATTTTACTATTTCGCTTTAGCATTAGTTTTTCTCCTCAGAAAAGTTTGCTGTTACATCCTGAGATGTGTGGTAACTGTAAAAGCAAATTAAAACTGTTTATAATGTGAATTTATGAATATAAATATAATGTATATGTTCTCATCTGGAGACAGATGCTTTTTGAGAGTTAGTGAGATACTTGCACTCCATAAAATACTATTCCAGTCTTTCTACTTTAAAATGCCACACTCAATTCAGATACTGACTGTTTCTTTATAATTATTTGTGAAATTTTCTAGTTACCATTTTTTTCCCAGTGAACATGAAATGCTAAAACTTTGCAATACAGCCAGTTGTTTCTGTTTGTTTGTTAGATTAGGAGATTCTTTAATTTATTATTATTATTTTCTATTGGTAATATTATGCGCTCAGACTGTTTCAACTATTATGATCACACACAGGTCTTTTTACTTACATAGCTCAAGAGTGACATTGCCAGTGCTAGTCCTACTGTTCACACAAAAAGCCCAGATACAAAGCTGTTTCAGTACATGCTGAGTGGTCTGTTGGGTAAACTTTTTATGTATTTATTATTATTAAAACACTACCTGCACTCAAATACACCTCGTTTTTAAATTATAATGTAAACAATCATGTAGAAGCATTTTATTCCCGTGCCAATGTCACGGTTTTAGGTTTGTGGTGGGATCTCATTTGGTTGTATTTTTTTTTTCAATATTTCCCCGTATATCTGTACTTTTATTACAGTGGCGGAGAAAGTGTCACTGTCTCAAACTAAGCGATAGATATCATATCACAGTGAGATATCAGTATCAAAGATCATGATAAAGTAATGTCTCCATCTGCTGGTAAGACTTTAGAAACACATAATATAACATACTGTCCTATCCTTACCCTATTTTATAAGTTAATATAAATCTTTATTATTATTAAGTTTATTATTTTAGTCTTTAAGCATAATATCAAAAAAATATTTACCTAATTTCTTAACTTTTCTTCTTCGTCCTGATCTTTTTCTTTTTTTTTTAAAGAGAAATATTCACTGTAAATAGTGGCAACCAGTCTACTTTATCACATATTATGGAAAATGTTATGCATGACTACTCAACATCTCATCCAGCAATAGTAAAGCTAATTTGTTTTTTAAATCCTGTAATTTCCAATAATAGCATGCTTTTTCTTTTGGGCCAGAAAAATAAATAATAAAAAGGTATTTTTTTTTTTTTTTTTACAAATTATATTAAATATGGAATTTCACACACACACAGACACACACACAGACAGACAGACACACACATATATAGTATATAGTCTTATGGGTTTATCTAATTAGTTTAACTTAACTTTATTTGACATATCTGAAGTCATTACCATCGCGACGGTATCCATTATTATGACGCCATAGAGCGCATTTCAAAAGTTTAGAATGTTGGCGCGCGCGGTATATAAAGCGATGGAATTCTGTGAAACATTTTGTTGGTTTGTAGTAGTGGTCGAAGACGAGAGTTATTAGCGGTTATCAGTGATGGGACAGCGAAATTCTCGTGTTATTCCGGTAAATGATGGCGCGGTGTACGATCACCATCCCAGTACACCCCCAACACCCGACACCGACAAGGCGGAGCAACACTTCCATCCGTGCGATGAGCCGCCTGTCGATGCCGGTGAGGGAGACGCCCAGAGGAGGGAGGAGGAGGAGCGGAGGGAGGCATGGGGTGAGGAGGAGGAGGAGATGAAGAAGAAGAGGAAAAAGAAGTTCTGGAGGCTGCCCTCTTTCCTCAAAGCTGCCAGAAAACACCTCAAGGTGATCCGACCGAGTCAGACTGAGGTGCAGCTTATTGAGCCACCATCGCCAGCCAGCAGCGCTGATGGTAAATGATATGAATGTGTGACAAAAAAGAAAAAAGAAAAATTTATATGAGTATCCATGAATTGCATATTTTTTCCTTTGTGCTTTCCTTCAAATTATTTAATGTCCCCTTGAAAATAGCCATGTCAAAATGCGTCAAATGCAATAATTTCTTTTTTAATAGATGATATTATGTGCCGCTATGAGCTCGGTGATCGTCTGGGGGTAGGCGGGTTTGGTGTCGTTCATGAAGCGAGTCGTGTGGAGGATGGCCTTAAGGTCAGTACAAATAAATGAGAACTTATGCAACTGTTTTTTCTCATCCTTTTCACATCCTTTCCACAGTCTTCAGGTTTAATGAGTGGAATTGTATGACCTCTAAACACATGTGAACTGTTTTACCAACACAGTCTCACCCCTATTCGTCACATACTGCCGTTTGGTCATTTCCCCCTCACGTCCATAAGCAACGTTGAGGGTACCCCCTATTCGTCACTTGACAACGTAGAGGAGGGTCGTCCGATATTTGAATGCAAATCCCTCATCTTTGGATTTTGACGAACCTGGCTTATCCATCTAGCGGTTTTTCTGCGCTGGAAAGTATGGTTTCAGGCGATTAATTTTAATGCTGCTAATATTATGTTAATGTATTTTGCAGTAGCATGCTGCGCAAATACTGTTAAAATCATTAATTGGTGAAGTGACCATATATTTTATTGGAGCAGAAACCCTGTTCTAAATCGGAAACACGCCTTTTTTCTTTTTTAATATAATTTTGGGCTACATTAAAATGGCATAATTGCAGGACTGCATATTTGCTGTAGGCTTAAACATGCCTTAATTTAAGTGGGATATTTTTAATTGTCGATGGTATATTTGCAATGGCTTATAGTGTATAGTGAGCCTGCTTTGTTGGTTTTTTTTTTTTTTTTGCGACCAAAAAATAAATAAATAAAAATAACACCTCAACAACAAAAAATACCAATAGCATACTTTTATAGACCTTTCATCTCAATACTAATTATGAAGTTGTGATAAATAGCCTGCTGCGGAAATGTTTATATTACTTAATATGGACATATCCTTTGGCAAAGAGATGGATGCATTCTGGGGCGTGATGTGTTAAAATGTAATTGCTAACATATACCCATGTTTTCTTAGACATTTCTGCTGTCCCCTTTAAAATTTTGAGCGAGGATATAAAATATTAAGACTGTACTTTTTCATTATGATTTATATTTTGGCGCAATTTTGTGCAGCGCGTCACTGTGCGCGACCATCACAGAAACCATTGCCCAGCGCGATTCCACCACGGTAAGTCACTTACAACAGTCTAATAAGCAAGAGAAATGAATAGGCATTTAAACGTCCAAAATTAATACAATTACGAATATATATATATATATATATATATATATATATATATATATATATATATATATATATATATATATATATTAAAAAACATGGTGTGTGTGTGTGTATACAATCTATTAATAAACTTATTTTGAACGTATAAATGCTTATTAATGGATTATTGCGATATATAAATATATATATACCGTATATCTCTCTCTGTGTGTGTGTGTGTGTGTGTGTTATTCCTGTTTGTTTATCCATCCATTATAATATGTAGTTTGGTGATCTACTATTTTTTTGATTTGTTCTTCTCTTTTTCTGCAGATTCCTTAATCCCTGTCCTTTAAAAAAAACAGCACCTCATTACATTAGGCACTTCTAAGAGCCACATTTGGCTTGTTTATTGTCTTATTTGTATTTTTTTATTGTCTTGTTATTTCTCTCTCTCTCTCTCTCTCACACTCTATCTCTATCTCTCACTCTCTCTCCATCCCTGACTCTCTCCCCTACCATCTGAGTGGTGGTTGTTTTTTAGAGGGACGGAGGAACTGGGTTGCTGCCTCTTCTTCAGTCACTTTAATCAACTGAAAGTGTAAAGGTCGGGATCAAAGAATATAGATTAATTTGTTGGTGTTGTTTTAAGTGCACAATATACCAATTTAATGGATAGAGACTGGCATATAATACCTGATTATTGCACCATATTAAATTTGCAGGAGTCTGCACAATATAGGCCAACCTATAAGATAATATTGCTGTTTGCATGAAGTCTAAGTAAATCAAACTTAAGTTTTGTGAGGAATGCCGGTATTCAAAGATGTTTTATGACTACAGGAAAGCAAACAGCTCGCTTGGCATCTTTATGTTTCATAGTTTTTCTGCACTTAAATAATTTGCCAGCTTGCAAACATCCAGATCTAATATATTACCTTTGATAATGTTAGAAAAGTGATACGTTAAGCAAAGCCTACTGCTGTATGACACATGCTAATAGATTGACTAGCTCTGTCTTGTACTCATGTGTGTTTGGATCCCTGTATGATTTTTAATATTTATATTTTTTATATGGGTGTACATTTCAGAATGACAAAGCCAAAATTCAGGCCTTGCCCAAGCTGCCAGGTCCGTCAGCAGGCTAACCGCAAAACCTGCAGTGCTTGTTTTGCCACACTGCCAAGCAAGCGGTTATTGAAAACTGCAAAAATTAATGATGACTGGGGCCAGAGGGTCATCAAAAACAAAAATGCATCTCGGGTGGTGGCCTCTGCCCAAATAGCTGTAAGTAAAAATGCTCATGCTTCATTTATTGAGTGATAATCAATATTAAGCCTAAAGTACATACAATATTTGGTACCTTGTTTGTTGATGGATAGAAGACATAGCAGCCATGCTGTGTGCTATGTATCAAGCTTCACATGCGTGCCTGGATGTTGGAAGTTGGCACATCTTGTCAGTATGAAATTTTAGAGAGACAGTCACTTTAAAAACCACACCATACATCCCTATTAAATTTATTTTGCAACACAATATTCTAGACTTATACTTATCTTAAAATACTTGTGTAACTGATGGCAGGGACTAGGGATAGGGATGAGCTATGAATCAAGTAGTACACCAAGCAAACTGTAAATAGTAAATGGACTGCCATATATGTAGTAATGTAGCAACAAAATATATTGTAAATGTGTTAATTACTTTGTTTCATTTCAGGTCCAAAAACTTTCTGCCTTGGGCTATATGCCCATATTATTTATCAGCCAGAGGCACAAGGGCACAGGAAAATTGATGGCAGATGTAGTAACGCATCTGCCACCGACGCAGAACAACACACGTTTCTTAACCAGCATGAAGAGGGCATATGACTTCATGATCAAACTGGATGGTAAGATAAGTTTTATGTATAGTTCATTAGTGTTTGTCGTTGATTTCTTTGACAATTTGTACTGAAGTCATATTTTTGCTATCTTCACAACAGATGTGTCCCAGTCCCAGCAAGACCAGCCCCTAGACCAGCCCCAGCAAGACCAGCCCCTAGACCAGCCCCAGCAAGACCAGCCCCTAGACCAGCCCCAGCAAGACCAGCCCCTAGACCAGCTAATCCCACAAGACCACCAACTGATTACACTTGAAGTATGTCCAATCGTCTCTCAGGCTCAGCAGCATGTGGAGCTTCTACCACCAAGGAAAAGACAAAGTAAGTAAGCTTGCATTCCACCACATCTGTAAATTTGTCCTATGTTTTTTTTGCAATTACTGCACAATATAAAACAAGTTACAAATGGAGAATTTCACCTCTTTTAATTAATTAAGCCACTCCTCCAAGATACTGAATATAAAATTCTCAACCTTTTTCCCTTGCACCTTAAGCCCCACCATCCAGCCCAGGCCAAGACAGACAAGCCCCACCATCCATCCAACCTCAACTAAAGAAAAGACAAAGTAATCTTGCCTTGCACCCCATCTGTAAATTGGCCCCATGGTTTTGTAATCATTGTATTAAAGCTGCAGAAGGTAACTTTTGTAAAAATATATTTTTTACATATTTGTTAAACCTGTCATTATGTCCTGACAGTAGAATATGAGACAGATAATTTGTGAAAAAAATCAAGCTCCTCTGGCTCCTCCCAGTGCTCCTATCGCCATTTGCAAAAAGTCATCCGCTCCCGGTAAAAAATAACCAATCAGAGCTGCGGTCCGTAACTTTGTTTGTGTTCAAAATGTAGAAAAATGTATATAATAAGCGAGTACATCATGAATCCGTTTTCCAAACCGTGTTTTTAGCTTGTCCTGAATCACTAGGGAACACATATAATAAGTGTTTATATTCAGACTATTTTAGATTGCTTCGGGGGTACTGCGGCGGAGTAACCCAGTACCTTTGTGATTCTTCATAGACATAAACAGAGAGAAGTAGCTCCAGCTACGATGTTCTTCCACAAGACGCAAGCAGTTCTGTTTATTAAGCGTCAAAAGTTACCTACCGCAGCTTTAATATAAAATAAGTTAACCAATGTGAATTTCACCCCCTTCTATTAATTAAGCCACTTCTCCAAGATACTGAATATATAATTCTTAATCTTTTCCCCTTGCACCTTAAGCCACAGGTACAGGAGCCACACAAGCCCCACCCTCGACCCTGGCCAAAAAGAAGAAAACAAAAAGCAAGTAGACATTATTTGCACCCCATTGTGTATATTTGTTTCTATTCTTTGTACCCCATGTGTATATCATTGGGTGTAAAGTTGTTTCTGCATGTAGCCCCCTTTTAATTGGACCAAACTCAGGGTGTATTCACACTTGGTCTCTTTCAGCCCTCAAAGTGAACTAAGAACAGTGATTCATATATGAACACCTCAATCAAACTCAGACCCATTTGAAGTGAACCAAAGTTTTTTTTTTGCCTTTGTCATTTAAGGTTGCAAATGCAGTCGACAGACAATTTATCCATATGATAAAATATTGGAAAGACGGATGAATGGGGTAAGATGTAGAACCATATTTTTCATTAGGCTGTCTGATTATCTCATATTGTCTCATCTTTCAATCCAAATGTGACAAAACAGAAACTGAGCAGTAGGTATCAAACTTTTTCAACTATCAACCCTCTCACAAGAAAAAAAAGTATACTTCAAGTTAATTTTATGAAGTATACATTTAACTGTACTTTAACTTTAATAACATTTTATTAGCTTCATGCTTTCTTTTTTGTCCACACTTGAATGTCTGTAAGTTTCATAAAGGCAACATTTTAAACAAAGAATTTGAGAAAATCAAATTTGTGTTAAAGACTGCGACTTGATTAGATTCAGAACGATGATCAAGCAGTTTTAAGCAGTTTTGAATTACAAGCTGTTTAATATTTGATGATCATGTTATTTTACATTTGTGTGAGTAATTTACTATCACTTGGTTCAGCTTTTTCTTCTCGTTTGTTTAGTTTCTGTACTAAATTATGTGCCATAGCGGATCCTATCGTATGACAGTGAAAACATTGATAGCTGGAAAATTCAGTCAATGGTGGGGAAAGAGTAAAGTACAATTAAAGTAAATTCTGATGTACTGATGCCAGTGGACTAGCCTAGACAAAATTTCAGATATGCTGAATAAGAAACATATCTGTTTTATATCAATATTCTAAATGATATTTTCACAAGTTTCATAAGACTGTATATGAAAACTATGTAAAGAAAAAAAGTTTATTTAATAGGCTACTCGATAAAAACCGTTAACAAAACTAAAAGCCAATTATACTTTGAATACTTAATTATACGTTTAAGTATATCTCGATCAAAAGATAGAGTACAAGTAAAGGCCAAATATAATTGGAACTTTTCTCTCAGTAATAAGTCAAGTACACTTAAGTGTAATAATTGTATTTCTACAAAGTACATAAAGTATATTTTTGGAGAATTATAAAATTTAAGCATAAAGTATACTTTTTTTATTGTTTGTTTTAAAATAAGTATAATAATAGAAAACTTGAATTAACTTATTTTTTGTAAGGGACATACTGTAAATCCTAAACAAAAACAACAATGCAAATAGAATGCAACAGCATATTCTTATTTTTTATTGAGCTTACAAAAAATACATAAGTACTCTTGTCAACTTAATGATGTTCCAAGTAAGAACAGCAGTATAGAGAGCTAAGTAAAAACATCATTATTTGAATGGTAAAACCATTACAGTAACTTCACTAAATTGATTGTGTGTGTGTGTGGGTGTGGGTGTGTGTGTGTGTGTGGGGTGTGTGTGTGTGTGTGTGTGTGTGCATGTTTCTGCAGGGGAAGGCAGCAGAGGTGAAAGTGCGTTGGCTACCTTGCTCTTCCTGGTAAGTGATGGCTGAATGTAATTTAGTCAATAGCTACACAGTCTTAGTGTTTTAAAACCTGGTAACTTTCAGCCTTCAAAGTGAATTTTGAAGTAAAAGTGGGACCGCTAATTGTTTTGGCACAAAGAACTATCTAAGTGAACTGAACTAAACACATGAGAACATGTGCACACCAGCCTTCAAGTAGTCATCTGGCTCAAGTTTGGTCATATGACATCTGAAGCAAATACATTCTAACCTGTTTGCCCCATACATTTGCTAACTCTGTTTGGGCTATTTTATAAAGTGTTTGCTGTACAGTTAGATAAACAGCATACAGTTCTTTTTACAAAGTGAAACCTCCCATTATGAACCAAATGTAGTCCAATTTAAAAGGCCTGTGAACACTCTTTCTTTGTGTTCACATTATGAGTTCATTAAGAGATGATGCAGATCACTTTCTAGTCCACTTCAGCTCTGAGGGGGTCTTAAGCCCAATTCATATTAAATGTAGATGTGACGCAGATGCCTTTGTTGTGCCATTGCATCTTTGCTGACCCCCTCTGCGGCCCGACATAGAGGCCTTTAATCACATTTCTGTTCCCACACCGTTGTGGTGAGTATTTGTATAGCACACGGTTAAGCCGATTTTAAAACGGCTTAACCATTTAAAAATGGTTGACTGTAGGGATGACTGTGTCCAAGCGACTGAGTCCAGTTTTCACTTGAACAAAATGACTGATGCTTGACAAACACCATATAAAATAAACCAAAATAAATTATCCCACAGAAAAGGTAAACCTTTATTTTAGATGACATATCTTCAAACTTGAGCCAGAAGACTAGTTGTGAGCTGTACTGTATATGCTGTGTGTAAGATGACTTTTGGACTCTTTACAGTGGCAGAGTCTGGGAGGACACCTGGGGAGCCGGCCAGCAAATTCGCCTGATGACTAATACTGTTTTACTATTTGTTTTGTATATATTTCCTCATAATTAAATTCACTATTGTTACATTTTATGATTTGTCTGTCAATCATTGACCTGCACTGAATAATTAATGTGTCATGACTTTGTGCTGTATTTGATGGGAAAAGTGAGACGAAAGTTGCATGTAGTGACAGTCAAGTCACCTTTATTTACAGCTTATAGCACTTTTTACAATACAGATTGTATCAAAGCAGCTTCACAGTGATAACAGGAAAATAATACAACAAAGTTTCTTTTTAGAAGAAAATTACATCCTCGTCCACCTTAAGGCAGATTAGCAAGCCAATCTTAGCAACTAAAAAAATCTAAAGCCAAGGCAACCAGAACAAGTACCAAATTGGTATTATACTAACTTATGATGAAAATTTTAGTTAGTATTGATGGTAATTTTGGAGCAAAGTAAATGGGCTCCTATTCCTGGTGACAGGATGTATTACTGAATCCTTTTTACCTCTGATCGCTAGCATACAACACTTTGTTTTTGTTCTCATGGTTGTCTGTTCAGATCAATTATGAGAGTTCTTAAGACATTTTAAACATTCCCAATGAAGAGAAGAGGCACATTTATCAATTTTCATCAATGGTACCTAGGTCAGCAATGATTTTTCAGGCTCAGGCCATTTTTTCATATCCTTTGCCCTCATACAAAGACAGATTGGTGTCAAATTTCACAAATAATCTCATCCTTCCTCTGTGTCAACAATCAACATACAGTATGTGCATGACATAAGTGATCAGACTTAAGAGATCAGAAAGACCGGAGACATGAGCCTGGGAAACTGTTAAAGCCAGAAACAATTCCAGCTTGGCCATCAATATATTTTAAAGTCTAATGTTTTCTTGTCATAAAACCAGGGAGAGAGGTAGGTTTCCTATGTTACCCTGACAATAGGGAGCGTTCCAGGACACTAAGGACCTCAATCTGTTCACACTGAATGACTTGACTGTGGGCCGGTTTACTAAGGCCCATGACAGTGGTAGGAAATCTAAGGCCTGGTTGTGCAATGTGGGCCTCATGTCTTCATGATCAAAGGCTTCTGATCTTAATTATCAGGAAAATGTTGCATTATACATAAAATACACTCAGTCCCCACTTATTCTAACCATAACTCGGTTTTGTTTTTATTCTCCATGCCAAGTATGCATAGGTGTAAAATACTTGAGTAATTTTACTTGATTACTGTACTTACAGGTAAGTATTATTTTTGGGGATTTGTACTTCACTCAAGTACAGTTTAAACTGACTACTTGAACTTGATTATATTTCTGAAGAAACAACTACTTTTTACTCCTTACAATTTATTTCATCTTGAAAAGTACATTATATTTTTACATTATCTTATGCACATTAAATATGGTAAACAGAAGCTCA